>NC_048439.1:20630016-20718485 GCF_004353265.1 Vitis riparia
ATATTGGCAGATTATTAGGGTTTTCTCCAAGCCCCACTAGGATAGGGTTGGCCTGAGAGTAAGAGATTCAATAAATGTTGGAAGGCTTGCTTTAGGCAAGCCTACAGGACTCAATAGTTTCATGGTGGCAGGAGATTCAGCCATAGTTATATCATGAGTCTCAGAGAAGAAGTGAGAGTCTTGTAAACTACATATTTAGTTGTAACAAATCTTCGGCCCATCAAGATGATGGTGATATCTAGATTTTGTTGTTAGTACTGACTCAATCTTCATTGATCTATATTGGTGCTACTTTTATCCATAAAAGAATAGTTCATCCTTCTTGTACCTTTAAATTCATGCTAATTGAATTGTTTCCAATTAAAAAATAAACACAACATGCATGTATATCAATGTGAAAGGACAAATAAAAAATTGGAACGCCACTGTCACACATATTGCAATATACTTCAGCAATCAACAGCCACATGGCAATTGACAAAATGATAACACTTCAATTGTAGACACCTACATGAGAATGCTCACCTCAGTTTTTATTCCTAAAGCCAATGATGCTGCTGCAGCTACAATCAAGATGATAAGGGTTAAATCTTGCCAAGCTTCCCAAAGGAACATCTGCAAGCACAATGCATACAAATGAACAGCAATGACAGATTAACAGGGGCCAAAATGGAATAGTATTGGATACCACATGACTAATTTAAAATACAGACTGATAAACAACAAAATAAAACATAAGGAGTATACCAAGAAACTCCGCCCTTTTTTCTGAGGATATGTATTTGATCCAAACATGTTTCTTCTTTTTGATAGACTAGCATCATCCCCATCAGTTCCTTTCTCTAGATTTGTTTCTAATAAATCCGATAATCCTTTAACCTGACGTAGAAGTGACCATTAAGAATATCTACACTGGACATAGAGAACCAAGAAATTTGAAATAGGGAAAACATATCCATAATTGACTTGCCCCTCCATATTCTTGCAGAGCAGAAAAATTATGATCTCTGGTCATTGAAGCAAGCTGTTCCACTCCAATTAAATAATCACCAACTGGACTTGGTGGTGATACTGTAGTACCCAACACTAGACCAATCAAACATAAATCACCATAAGAATGAGCAGTCTATAGAACATAAACAACAATATACAGCCACTATTCATGCAGAAATCTATATGAAAAAATATTATAAAGCTTTCCATAGTGCCTAACAATATAACATAATAATTTAAGCAAGGCAATTACCTAAACCACTATGGAATGAGAAAAATACATATATAACCTTCATATTGATTTGAAATTATAGAATTTTGATAGAATGAACTTAAAGAGACAATTTTAATTGAAAATACACACAGCACAAAAATATTTCATGAGACCATCACACACAGAAGCATACCATTTTTCTCTTTCCTTTTTCTTAAAAAAAAAAAAAAGGTCAACAGAGCACATTGCTTGCATCCTTATAATTGTCTAATTTCTTTTTCTTTTTTTTATTAGAAACAAAAGATATATTAATTATAAAAAATAAATAAATAAATAAATGAGAAGGATAAGGGATCCTTCCCACAAACGACAAGAAACTGATCAAAATATGGCTAATTTCCTCTACTAAACAAGGAGAACTATACACAATGGTTTAGTCCACTAAAGGATATACATAGATGACATCTTTTCAATTCCAGACTTGGTTCCTCTCATTTTGTCCAATCCATTTGATTTACAAACCGAATGTCAAAATAGTTAAATAACATTGAGTGGAATGTCTTTAAAGACATCGGTACAAGAGGCCAAAAATACTGAGTGGAAGTGAAGCAAATCCCACAACATCTCTATCATTCTCCACTTTTCCTCAAAGATCATACACCACATAATCCAGGCACAATGAGACAAGTGATTTGCCTAAGGGTCTTGTCTCTCATGAAACTCCCCAAACCTTTATATGAGATGGTCCCCATGTCATACATACTCCTTGGTGGAACCTAATCCCTCCTAGCTAGACTGAATATCATATGCCAAACCCGAATGTTAATAGGCAATGTGGAAAGAGATGATCAATCAATTCTCCACTCCCCATGCAAAAGAGTGCCAATCAAGACTAAGGAATTCATACTTATCTATTGTAGCATTTCATTAGCATTTACTTTCTTGTATGTCACTAACCAAGCAAAGGCCTTGATCTTAGATGGGGCTTTTGAATTCCACTAACAATTGACCAATTGCTTTTTGTTGCTTTAATTTTGTAGTTTTGAACTTCTAAATCTTTATTTTTATTTTCTTTTTTCTTTTTTTGATCAAATTCTTTATTTTTAGTTTTTAAAAAAAAAAAAAAAAAAATTGAATATCTTATGCCAATCCATCCCAGCAAAACCTAATCCTAGGTGAATCCATCCTAGCTATACTAAATATCTTATGCCAAAGCCCCAATGTTAACGGGCAATGTAGAAAGAGATGGTCGATCAATTCCCTACTCCCCATGCAAAAGATGCACCAATCAGGACTAAGGAATTTGTAAAGTCTTTTCAACTGTAGCATGTCATTAGTGTTTACCTTTTTGTGCACCACTAACTAGCAAAGGCCTTGACCTTAGACAAGGATTTTGAACTTCTAGACATTTTATAGATTTCCAATATGTATTGTTACACATGGGCATTATTTTTTGTATTATGTAAAGATAAAATATATTAATAGCTTCAACAATGAATAGGAAGGATCAAATTTTGCATTTCTGTGGGAAGTTTTTCATCATTAGCCAATGGGATCGCTATCAGTTTCCTCCAAAGTTCGGGAGGTTTAAGGTCAGGTGTATCACTCTCCCCTCATCAAATTATCCAAGTCATTAAGATGTTAGGTTGTTTGATTCATAATAAAGAGGGTGGTTTCAATAGAAGATTTAAGGTGGAAAGAAAAGGGGGCAAAGGTGCAGGGAATAGGGATCTCCCATCTCTTCTTTGCTGATGATACTCTACTTTTATGCAAGGCCATCAGTATGCAATTGCTCTACCTAAGGTGGTGCCTCTTTCGGTTTTGTTAGGGTTTTAACCTAAGAGCTAAAGCTTTTAAGTTAATTGATTGCTAAATATGGTATCAAAGCCTTAGTTGTCAAGAGGCCATGAATTCAAACCTTACCGCATGTTTATTTTCCCAATTTGTTAAGCCTAAAAAGAAGTCCATGAAGAAGTTTACCTATGCAACAGGGAGCTAGGGCTTTAACCTTAATTAATTAAATAAGCTTAATATGTATTATTGATTCACCATCTAATAGTGTAAGCTTTTAGGCCAATTTCCAGCTTAACAAGCTTGAATTGGTTTCATGACAAAATTAATCTTTGCAATAGTAAGCCCATTCAAACAGAGAACACAAGGGACTTGGATCAACTTGTTGTTTCCAGGCAATAGGAAGAAAAACTCAAACACTGCTCTAATCTATTATTGAATTGAATTACAAACTAATTTATAGACTTGCGAATTATCTAAGTCCTTTATTTTAGGAAACCAAAAACATCTTAAAAACTACGAGATATATTTGAATTAATCTCTAACTACTCTATGGATAAAACAAATTTAAAATAATTCAAATTAACTTAAATATCCAAAGCTGTTTGGATAGTTTGAATTAATTCAAACCTCTTCAACTAATTTAGATAATCTCAATTATCTGGAAAAAAAAAATCTCCTCACGCTCCCCCTCAAGCTAGGACAAAAATATTGAGTAGTCCCAGCTTGTCTCGTAACTTCTCAAATGTTGGTCTTGCAAGGGCCTTTGTTAGCAGATTTGTTGCTTGCTATGCGGATGGAATGCAGGTCATGCAGATGGTTCCTTCTTCCAGTTTCTCTTTGATGAAATGATGGTCTACTTCAACGTGCTTTGTTCAGCTGTGATGAACTTGGTTATGAAATATGTTTATGGCAACTTTATTATCGCAGTAGATCTTCATTGGCTAATGAGATGTGACTTTTAACTCTTCCAACAGAAATTTTAACCAAAGTAGCTTGCATATGCCTTGAGCAACAACTCGAAACTCAATTTCCACACTGCTTCTAGCCATGACATTTTGTTTTTTGCTCCTCCAAGTTACCAAGTTTCCTCATACAAAGGTACAATATCCAAAAGTTGATCATTTTTCATCCACCGAACCTGCCCAATCAACATCTGTATAAGCTTCTACTGTTCTTGCTTCATTTTTCACAAAGTATAGACCTTTTCCAACCGTCCATTTGAGATATTATAGAATTTGGTACACAACCTCCGTATGTTCCTCGTATGGTGTATGCATGAATTGGCTTTCCACGCTAACTGCAAACGCAATATCAAGTCTAGTGTGAGAGATAAATGAGCCTCCCCACTAAACGTTGGTACCTTCCTTTATCTACTGGGCTGTTGTTTTGGAATTTTGTCAATTTCAAATTCGGATCCATTGGAGTATCAACCGGTTTGCACCCCATCATTCCAATTTCCTTTAAAAGATCCAAGGTATACTTTCTTTGAGAAACAGATATACCTTTCTGATTTCTAGCCACTTCCATGCCAAGAAAGTACCTCATTGATCCAAGGACTTTTATCTCAAATTCCCTGCCAATTTCTCCTCTAAATCTTCCATCCCCCGTTTGTCATCTCTTGTAAGGATAATATCGTCAACATAAACAATGACAATTGTGATCTTACTAACTTTGTGTTTTTAAAACAAGCTATGGTCCGTTTGAGCTTGTTTTTACCCCATTTGTTTGATTGTCTTAGTAAATGAAGCAAGCCCTTGGTGATTGCTTCAACCCATAAAGAGATTTTTTCAATTTACACACCATTCCATCTTTCCATGCCACATCAAAACCTAGTGGTAATTCCATATATACCTCTTCTTCTAGATCACCGTTAAGGAAGGCATTCTTTACATCTAATTGTTAAGGAACCATCTGCAATTTTAACCTTAAAATTTCCTAGACTTGATGTATAAGTTGAAAACAAATTTGAACACCTTGTCATGTTATTTGTTGCACCCGAATTGATAATCCATGATTCTTCCCTTTGTGTAACACCATTCAAAGCAAATGAAAATGTACCTTTTTGAGCTAATGGTGAAGTACTCAAATTATTTGGTAATGATGTTGGTGTCAACAATTTGTAGAGTTGTTCCATTTGTTCCTTAGTAAGGGAAACACTAACTTTGCTATCGTTTGGCTTAGGGCCTGGTTCTGCTGCAGTATGATAACCTTTCGGATCAGATTTGTTGACTTTCTTCTTCCAATTTGTTGGTTTTCCATGTATTTTTCCAACAAGTGTCGCGGGCATGATGGGACATTGACAGTGACCACACCATAGTCGATTTCCTCTCTGATTGCTATGAGAATCTCCTTTGTTTGCCGAGTTTGAGCCACGAACAGCTAGGACTAAGTTGTCTAATGTGGGCAGTGGTTTTTGTTCTTCGAGCATGACACGCTTACGACACTCTTCTCTCCTCACTTCTGCAAAAATCTCATCAATTGAGGATAGTAGTTTTGTTCCAAGCACTCGTCCCCGAACCTCATCCAACTCCTTGTTAAGTCCAGCAAGGAAATCAAATATTCGTTCTTTATCCACCATTTTCTTGTATCTTTCACCATCCTCGGCAGAACTCAACACACAATCATCAAACATATCTATTTCTTGCCACAATTTGTTGAAAATATTGAAGTATTGTATTACATCCATATCACCTTGTCTCAAATTTCAAACTTTGTTTCTTAGTTCGAACATTTGAGTTGAGTTTTCAAGGTCTGAAAAAACACGATTCATAGCTTCCCAAAGCTCTTTTGCAGTTGAGTAATACATGTAATTTTCGCCAATGTTTTCTTCCATCGAGTTCAGAAGCCAGGCCATAACGATTGAGTAACTGGCGTCCCAAGCATGAAGCGTAGGATCAATCTCCTTTGGCTTCTTTATTGTGCCATGGAGATATCCAATCTTCCTGCGTTCACAAATAACCATCTAAGCAGCCCTCAACCATTGAAGGAATTTTTTGTCATTAAGCTTGTGAGTAGTTATTTGAAAGGATGAGTGATCAACAATAGTGGGAACAATGTAGAGGTCAACTAAGAAGGTTCCGAAGACACTTTTGAGTCGTCGCCCTTGCTCGTCCATGTCATGGCAGTTTTACCATGGTATTTTCTTCAACTACACAGCCTACTCTGATACCATGTTTCCAAGCAATAGGAAGAAACACTGGTCCGATATATTATTGAACTGAATTACAAACTAATTTATAAACTCGGGTATTATCTAAGCCCTTTATTTTAGGAAACCAGAAACATCCTAAAAACTAAGAGATTAATTTGAACTAATCTCTAACTACTCTATGGATAAAACAAATTTAAAATAATCCAAACCCCACTATCCTCACCTCCCAATTTTGGAAATGTCTAAGCAAACATGGGTAGCAAATAACCCACCCACCCTCTACCACCAAAGCATCAACCACTCAAGCCTCCTTAAAAGCTATAAAAGAGGAAAGAGAAGGAAAAGAGTCCTTAAAAGGAGAATTATCATACCAAACATCTTGCCAAAGCTTGATTCTTCTCCCAATGTGTACCACAAATCTTATTTTGGCCTTGCAAGTTCCTCATCCTCTTCTTATCACCCTCCACATGCCAACATCATATTCCTCCGTCCCAACTTAAGGGCACCATCCTCCTAGCTCTTCCCTAAACTGTCCTATTATGACCTTTCTCCAAAGAACGTCTTTCTCCGTAACAAATCTCCAACATTATTTTCCGAATAAGGCTTTATTAAGAATGAAGAACTCCTTAATATCTAAACCTCCTTTCTTATCTTTTTGCAAATCAAGAATCACTTCACTAAATCGAGTTCTCTCAAGTGCCCCTCCTCCCTTTAGGAAATTCTATTGAATTTGTTCCAATCTCTGTGTCATCGCCTTAGGAATAATAAAAAAGGACATGAAATAAATAGGTGTGTTGCAAAGAGTAGTTTCTAGAAGTGAGCCTCCTACCTTTTAACAGGTATTGCCTTCGCCAAACAGTTAAGCATTTATAAACATCTCCTTTGCCACTTCCTACACAATTGAAGGCCTAAAAGGGACTCCCAAAGGCAAACCTAAATAAGTTATTAGAAGCTACACCACCCCAAAGTCCAACACCAAAACAAGCTTCTCCACATTAGGGACCTTTCCTACTAGGATTAATTTATTTTTCAAATTAACTTCCAATCTTAAAGAAGCCTAAAACCATAATAAAACCCATCTCATGCAGTTCAATTGATCTGGGCAATGATCCCAAAACAATAACTTTCTAGGCAAGGATGACTCCTTTATGCATATTTCGATATGAAGGGAAAAAGAGGAACAAAACTTTGAAGATGAGGGGCAGTTGGAAGTAGCATTAAAAAACCAATTCCACAAAACTTTTTTTTCTTTTAGGTGAGGGGGGATGGTAGGGAGGAGTCTTATTCTTTGGGTTTCATTATTTATTTGGATCATCAAATAGTTGGCATTTCGGTATGTTGTATTTTTTTCTTTACACCATGTTGTCTTGTGGTGTGCTTTCTATACTCCTAATGTATATGTGAGCCTCTTTTTCTATCTAGCACTCTTAATTGGCATTCTGTTTGTTGAAAAAAAAAAACTCAACTTTTAACCAACCACATATATTACCATATCCAAAAGGATTAGAATTTCGAACCAAAATACTATTATTTAAAAAAAAAAATCCATATATAGATTGGTTTTAGAAATAATGTCCAATTTAGTGCATTTTATACACACGGACATCCAGATAAATTTTGTTTTCGAAAAATGAAAACCACAGCCATGTAGCCATGGGCCGCTAAAAAATAATATCTTTCACCAATTCCCCTAATTATCTCCAAATATTTTATCCTCATAAATAAAAAATTTTAGATAAAAGATAATATTAAAGTTTATTTCAAAATATCTTTATAATTCATATCCATTTTATAAAAATGTACAATTACTAGAAAATTTTTTCTTATCTAAAAAATGTTTTATAATTTATTTTTTAATCATCACTATTTTTTTTTTTTTTTTTATCAATAAGTATAAGATTGTATTGCAAAGAGGCGCTAAAATAGCGACCCACAGAATTACATTATAAAGGAACTCACCCCCTTACAGAAGGGCTCATACAACAAGGAAAAAACAAAAATCTTCTCCCTTATCGCAAACACACCCAATCTATAAAATCTAATAAGGTCTAAGAAAGGGGGGGCAGAGGACTAGAAGGATTTTAGGCCAATTAGCTTGATGGGAGGGTTGTATAAATGGTTAGCTAAGGTGTTGGCTAATAGAATGAAGGGTGTATTAGCTAAGGTGATCTCAACGTCTCAAAATGCTTTTGTGGAGGGGCGGCAGATTATGGATGCAGTGTTGGTCGCTAATGAAGCAATAGATTCCATTTTGAAAAGCAATAGAGGGGCGATTCTTTGCAAATTAGACATTAAGAAAGTCTATGATCATGTAGATTGGTCGTTTCTTCTAGCGAAGTTGGAGAAGATGGGGTTTGGGGAAAGATGGTGCAGATGGATAAAGTGGTGTTTATCCACTGTTAGGTTTTCAGTTATGGTGAATGGAAGCCCTACTGGGTTTTTCCAAAGCTCAAGGGGGTTAAGGCAAGGAGACCGCATGTCGCCTTACTTATTTGTAGTTGTGATGGAGGCTTTTAGTTGTTTGCTAAAGAGAGCAGTTGATGGGGGGGGTTTTGTTGCCTTGTTCGGTTCGAGGAAGAAGGGGTGAAGGGGTCCAGGTCTCTCATTTGTTGTTTGTTGATAATACGTTAATTTTTTGTGAGGCAAAGGAGGAGTAGTTGACGTACTTGTGCTGGTTGTTAATGTCCTTTGAGGTAATTTCAAGGATAAGAGCAAATCTGGAGAAAAGTGAGTTGATTCTGATTGGTAGAGTTGAGAATGTGGAAGAGTTGGCTAATGAGTTTGGTTATAAGGTGGGAAAATTGCCCTCCACCTACCTAGGAATGTCGTTGGGTGCTCCTTTTAAATGTGTGCAGCTTGGGATGGAATAGAAGAAAGATTCCGAAAGAGATTGGCTATGTGGAAACGCCAATACATTTTAAAAGGGGGGAGGATTACCTTAATGCGAAGTACCTTGTCCAATTTGTCGATCTATTTTATGTCTATTTTCCAGTTGCCTAGAGTGGTCAAAATGAGATTAGAGCATATTCAAGGGATTTCCTGTGGGGTGGTGGGGCTCTTGAGCAAAAACCGCACTTAGTAAGATGGCCAATAGTGTGTTTAGACAAAAGAAAAGGAGGGTTGGGAGTTAAGAGTCTTGGGTCTTTCAATAGAGCTCTTCTTGGCAAGTGGGTTTGGCGCTTTGCAAATGAAAGAAAGGCCCTTTGGAACCAAGTGATTAAAGGGAAATATAGGGAGGAAAAAGGAGGGTGGAGATCTTGTGAGACTAGGGAGGCCTATGGAGTTGGGTTGTGGAAAGCAATAAGTAAGATGGGACATCTGGTAACCCCTTCTTTTGGCTTTGTGGTGGGTGATGGTAAGAAGGTGAGGTTTCGGAAAGACAAGTGGTGTGGAACCATCTCTTTGTGCAAGGCTTTTCCTTCATTATATGCCTTAGCATCTTCCAAAGAGGCTTGGGTAAATGAATTTTGGAGAACTGAGGGGGAAAGGGGGGAAGTTGGAATCCTTGTTTCAATAGACTTTCAATGATTGGGAGTTGGAAGAAGTGGAAAGGTTGTTCTGTTGTTTGGAGGGGAAGAAGGTTAGGGTGGATGGACTTAAAGGGTGGGGTTTTTTCGGTAAAATCTTTATATAGGGCTTTGCAACCGGTGTCTCTTGTTTCTTTCCCTTCGAAGATTATTTGGAACTCTTGTGTGCAGCCCAAATTAAGCTTCTTTGCATGGGAGGCTTCATGGGGAAGAGTTCTAACCTTGGATTGTTTGCAAAAGAGAGGTTGGACTTTGGCAAATAGATGCTTTCTGTGTCATACGTGTGAGGAGTCAATTGACCACCTTCTCATTCATTGTGAAAAAACAAGGGAAGTGTGGATGTTGCTCCTTTCTTTTTTTAGAGTTTCTTGGGTTTTTCCTCTTTCGATGAAGGAAACCCTTTTAGGATGGAGGGGCTCTTTTGTGGGTAAGAAGAGGAAAGTGGCGTGGCAAGGACCATTATGTTTGTTTTGGGTCATTTGGAAGGCTAGAAATTCAATTGCTTTTGAGGATTGCGTGTTGTCCATTCAAAGGCTGAAAACTTCTTTTATGTATTTACTTTGGTCGAAAATCATCACTATTTTAGACATATAGACTAAACACATATTGAAATTTTTTTTATTTTAATAAGGATTTTAAGTGATAAATATTTTAATAAACGTCCAATCATTTTTTATTTTATATTCAATCATTTTTTTATTACTTAAGAACATCATAAAAATGATGGTTGAACAATAATTATAAAATCTTTCTTAGATAAAATTGGGAAAAAAAAAGGTTTTCCAAGTAATTATAATTTTTTGTGAAATAGATATCATTTATAAAGATATTTTGACCAAAAAAAATAATAGACAAACCTTAATATAAATTTTCATATTATCTTTTATTTAAAAATTTTATTTATAGGGATAAAATATTTGGAGATAATTGTGGAAGTTGGTAGAAGATAATTATTTTTAGCGGAAGCAAAAATCACGGATTTTGCACTAAAAACACAGCCACAAGTTGGTTTACATACAAACACAGCCATGGGCTGTGGTTTTCCTTTTACATTACAAATGTAGCTATGAGCTGCGGTTTTCCATTCCTTGAGAAAAAAAAACCCACATGGATATCCATGTGTATGAAATGCATTAGATTGGAAATTATTTTCAAATCCAATCTATATATAGGATTTTTTTTTAAAATAATATTATATGGTTCAAAACTCAAAAGCCAAACCACAAAATGACATGAATAAATATCAACAGAGATTACAAATTTGGGGACATGTGTTCGTGAGAACAAAGCAATATATTCCACTTCAATCAACTTAATTTTTTTTCAAACTTGCCACATATCATTGCATTAAAGAACAAAAAAAGGGGGTTGCTGCACCATCTCATAGACAGCAAGTTTTCATACCGGAGGAATAAAGGTGTGAGTCCCAATTAGAAGCATTTCCGAAAATAAGTCTAATTTTTCACAGATTTTGTTTAATTCCTATTCTTCGTTCTTTTTTCCTTGTAGAAGTAGTTTTAATGAGAAGATTCATCTTTGTCATCAATATGTCCATCTTTCTATATTATTATCCCCTCAACTATTCTCATACATTCTCAATTAATGCTCAAAAATGCAGGCAAAAGTTGCACTAAATATGATATAGAAAAAAAAAAAGACGCCCGCCTAATCCACTTCTAAGTAAACAACACTTTGCTCACCATTATAAGATAATACATAATTGTATAATAAGTAGAGAATTTCTAGAGAGTAAAATACCTATTGTTGCTTGTTCCCCAGCCAATTTGAAAAGCAATGCCGCCTAACACAGGAAGGTACTCATGAATTGGGAAATTTATTAAAAAAATTTGAAATAAATGAGGAATATTTTTTGATAGGTGAAATAAATGAGGAATATTAATAACATTACTCTTATGACTTGTGCATGTGCTCTAATCATCCTTCTTCTTTGCTCTTTCTCTTCTTCCTTTCTTAAGTCCAATGTGTACCGAAATCGACGAGAAGCATTGAGCACGAGTGCTGCTTGCTGTAAAGATCAAAACACTTCAGTCCAAACCAGAACATATAACTGTTCTCTTTGCATCTTAAGCATAATAGTTAGTAATCCAACAACAGAAAGTAAGAACAACTATAATTTCACTGAAGGTAAGAGATGGATAATGAAATATTAGCTAACAAAAAGGCAGGGAGCTATCAAGCATAAAGAATATAAATAAGTGCTTCCTATGAACTTAAACAATAACTCCATCTCCATCTACAAAAAGAATTTGCCAAACACTGTTTCTACAGAGAAAAGACAAAGTTCTACAGCTCAGTTGGATATTTTTTTTTATGGATAAAGAAAAAAGTATATTAAAAGAAAGAAGCACAAGAAAGCACCTCAAAGTACATAGAGAGTATGCTATGAGCACCTAAAAGTGTCACCAAAAAACAAAGAGGGACAACAAAAAACTGCACCCCTCAACAGATCCCATCCAATCCACAAAATCTACCGTAGAAGAAGGGCCAAGAGCTATAAACAATTTGGACAATGCCCAGGATTATAAAGAAAAGAAAGTTTAATCCGTTGTACAGAATGCTCCTCATTATTGAACACTCTACTGTTCCTCTCCTTCCAAATTGTCCAAAAATGACACAAAGGAGCAGCCTGCCACACTTTGTTTTCCTTTTTTTTACCCACTAAGGACCCATGTCAACTCAAAAGCATCTCCTATATTGATGAGGAAAGCACCCATGACACACTAAAGCAAAAATAAAAGATGTCATAAAACCCTTGTCTTGTCACAGTGAATGTGATCAACTGATTCCTCCTCTATACAACAAAGGAAAAATCTGTTTTCAATGGACCACCCTATCCTCTGAATGCGAACCAAAGTTAAAACTTTATTCCAAGTAGCCTCCCATGCAAAGAAGCTCACCTTGGGCAGCACCCAAGAGTTCCAAATAACCCTTGCTGGGATACATAAACAAGATCCCATACAGCTCAGTTAGATATAAACAGTACATTGACTTTGAATCAAGTACACTATACAGGCTATATCCTGGATGACATCATTTCTCTAGTTGAATCACACAAAATTCTCATAAATACTACATCCTTAATGTCTGATTACCTGCATGACACCAGGATCTTTACAAACAAACTTGCTTATCTGAACATTCAGGATGTGTCAAGAAAACTTTAACCTTGGGGTTTTCAGCTGCATATCCGTTTAAAGAGTTTAGGTAATCAAATTTCACCACAGATTAAAAAGGAAATAAACAGGACAAGATATTTCAGTATACAAACTTTTATAGAAAAGTGCCCATCCAAAAATGCACTTGCAACCAGAAAAGAAAATATCACATTAATTACTTCGCAAAGATAACATAAACAACGCACCAGTGTAGAAAATAACAAAATGTATTAACATATGTGGATGTAAAGGAAATTGTTGGATGGGCACTCCCCCATTCACAAGATGCCTCAGCACAACTTTTAATAAAGTCTTATACCGACTACAAGATGTCAGTTACAGGATTCCTTTTTCACCCATCTACTCCATCAAGGCCAAGTATTCCATTTAAGGTATAAGCAGCCATGACCTGACTCCTATACTCGATGGCCTACACTCTTTTTAGTGTTGTTACACCACAATGTCGTCAACCAGAAATATACAGTGCTCCAAGCTAATGCTAGCATTGGGCTTGACAGTACAATATTAAACCCTCTCATTCAATTTTCGTCATCTTATCCTCAGATGTTAACTCAATCTTCACAAAAAGGGACCCATTCTAGTTTTATCCATCTTGAATTGTCAATCTTATCCATCTCAGGTTCCCCATTTGAATTTGACCAAGAATCATCTTATGAACTTAGTTTCCCAGCATACATGTCCCATCAAGCACCCAAGACCTTGCAGCTATCTCATGGAATTCTCATTTTAATTAAAATGTCATACAACTTCGAACCATGATTCAAAGTTGCAGTATCAGAAACTGACTCGGAGGGTCCCAAGGCACATCGATCTAGTATCTCAGCTCGGTATAAGATGATAAGCAAAATAAGATATTTAAATTATTATAAAAATTATTGAAAAAAATAAGTAGAATTAAATAATCTTAAAAAAAATTAATAAACTTAAAAATATATTAATACAATAATATTTAATTTATTATTAACAATAAATTAACATTTAAAATACTACATTATATATGGTAACATTACTATATAAAATAATATATTACCTAAATTGATATGAATTACCATATAGAATAATATATTACGTAAATTGATGCAATTTATATAGTAACAATAAATTATTGAATTTTCACTTTTTCTTTTACCATTTCAAAACCATTAGCTTATGAGGCAATGTGCATTTAAATAATAAATCACTATTATATAACATAATACATTACCCCCCTTTCTTCAAATCCCTAATCCCAAACGCCAACTACCACCACACATTCTTCACATCCCAAAATAAAGAGAGAAACTAAAGAGGGTAGTCCGAGGCTCGGTGTACCTAGTTTGGCCTCCTTTGCAAAACACATCCATGCCACATCAATGAGAATACAAAGACGAAGTAACTCAGCCAAGGTAGGCAAAACCCACACGCAAAGATCATTGTTGATGGAAGAATTTGATGTTTTTTTCATCGGTCAGGTGGTCACCACAATGACATCTCCGGCAAGAAGGCACTAGAGTCCATCTATGATCTTGTTAGGATGTTTTCTTTTTCTTCTTCTTCATCGTGGGTATAGAGTCATAGTTCTTTGAAAAACTTCTCTTTTGAAGAGAATCTCTATTTTTTCTTAGATTTCTTAGTTTTTTGTTGTTGTTAGATGTTCTTTTGTTGTGATTTGAAAGGGGGAAATGATTTTTGGGTTTAACTAGAGAAATGTTCGATAATTCGAATGATTCAACCGAGTCAACTTGGAATCTCGACCGAGTTTAATCGATTCTTGACTAAGTTTAGGTTGAAAATGGTATTGGATATCCGACTCAACTCGGAAAGGTTTGACGCAGATACAACTTGCCAACTCAGATCGGACTCGACGAATATTTTGAACCTTGCTTTGAACTACCAAGAAGCATTTCACTATTTCAACTTTAGTTCTAGGGATGTCATCCACTTCAATCCCTCCTAATAAATGAACAATCCAAGAGAACAACAATAGTAACTCTTCCTAATCTCTTGGCTAGTAATTACTATTTCTTCCATTGTCAGAACTTTTAATTTAGACTTATACTACATTTATTTGTCTTCGTCCTATCCTAAAAGACTTGCAATCATAAATTATCTTCTTCATTACACTAACTAAGCAAGTAAGCCTTATGCAACCCATACTGTAGTATAATCAGCTAGGCTATTCAGAAGCAAGAACAGGCTAAAGACTGTTTTCCAATAAATGCAGAATCAGGTCGTTCATAATCAGTGGGCAAGGATAGGAAATCTGTCATGTTATGTGGAACCCAATGATACTTGTATATAGATTGCTTTCAAAAGGTTTACAGAGGCTAGCATGCTATAAGTGCCTGATGCTGTAGCTGAGATGGCTGAACGGTTTTTAAGTCATTGACAGCAGCCAAAATAATTCAAGTCACCCAAAAATAAGATAACTTCACAACCTCCCTTCAACCACAAAGATTGACATCCTAGGATTTCCTAATCCTGGCTTCTCATTTTATCCTTGCTTCTTTCTAAGTTTGATTTATTTTGCCTTTTTGGTTGTGTTTGGATAGAATATAGTTTAAATAATCTAGACAGCATTAAGGTCAGGTTTTTGTTGCTCCACTTGAACTTTGGTCATCCGGCAGTAACAGAGCCATGTTGATTGGGTCTTGTTTAGATCACTATCATGCTTCCTAGAAGAAGAGGATACCAAACAGCAAATACCCACATCAATCCAATATTTGACAACCACAATAAGATTGATCAAATAAGGATACCCACCAAGTAACAGAACTTCCAGTTCATTAAAGTGAAATCTCTCAACCGGATGATTTCTTTGAAAAACTTTTTCAAAGTCAGGCTCATCAAAAGGATCCGATTGTTTGGGATGATCAATGAAGTGAGTCAACCAGATGATAAATGGGAATTCAAAAGAAAGATCAATGAAAAGCAGCGATGATATCTAACACTTTCCACACTTGTAGATATAAATTAGAATATATTGTAGAATAACATAGAACTTGCAATAAATGTAAAGCTAACATAACAATAATTCTATATAATAGAATATTTAACAACATGAAATAAAACTTTCCATCATACTTACAATTAGTAAAGTTGGTCCACTTTTTCACTTTATATGTTTTTTTTATAAGTAGACTTAAATTAAAATAAAAGAGCTGCCAAAATAAGCAGCTCAAAGTGTACAAGAAAAACAAACCTCCCTTCACCACCCAAGCTCAAGCAAAAGAGTACAGAATAAGAAGTACCCAACCATTCAAGAAACCTACTAAAGATAGTGGGCAATCATCCAAAAACTTTAGGCTCAGCCCACAAAAAGATTACAAAATCCCTCTTCAATTTTTGGATGGAAGAAGCCACATTATCAAATGCAATGTTGTTCCTTGCCCTCCACACCATCCAAAAGAAGCACAAAAGGGTTGCTTGTCAAACCTTCTTGCACTTTTTGCCCACAATATAACCACACCAAACCAGCAAAGTATCTCTCACCAACGAAGAAAGCACCCAAAAAGCACAAAAATCAGCTCCCATAAAACCCTAGTCATTTCACAATGGAACAACAAATGATCAACAAATTCTTCACGTCCAAGTAGAAAAAACATCAATTTGTTAAAGACCAACCTCGTCTTTGAATTTGATCCAATGTTAAAATCTTACCCCACATTGCCTCCCACGTAAAAAACTTCACACTACCTCCCACGCAAAAAATCTAATTTAGGTTGAACCCAAGAAATCCAAATGGCCCCCACTGGATAAGACCCACCCAAGTCCAGTTCCAACTATGGTAAAGGGACTTAACAATAAACTTACCACTCTTTGTCACTGACCAAAACAAAGTATCTTCAACATCCCTACGAACTCTTTGCCCCTGCAAACACGCCAAAAATCTCCCCCACATAATCCACATCTCAATCATTAAAAGATCTAGAGAAACAAGGACTCTAGCCCCCAACATAACACACAAAAAGATTATCCCCACACCACCTATCCTTCCAAAACAACACCTTTCGCCCATTGCCTACCACAAAGGAGCACTACAATCTCACAAGATCTCCTTCTGTATCACTTTCCACAACCCAACCCCATACCCCTCTTTAACCCCCTAAACTGCCCACCCCCTCGTATTTCCCCATACTTGCCTTAAATTACCCGATTCCAAATGGCACCTCTCTTAGTCACAAAACATCAACTCCACTTACAAAGGAAAGTCTTATTAAAAACTAAAAGATTTTTAACCCCCAAGCCCTCTCTCTTCTTATGTCGACAAACAACCGGCCACTTAACAAGATGAGGTTTGTGCTCTAATGCCCCACCATCCTAGAGAAAGTACCTCTGAATCTGTTCAAGTCTCAGTCTAACAACCCTTAGCACATAGAACAAAGACATAAAATAAATGGGCAAACTAGAAATAGTGTTTCTAATCAAAGCGACTCTCCCTCCTTTGGAAATATAGTTGCTTCCACATAGACAAACTCTTGCGAAACCACTCTCAAACTCCATCCCAAACTGTTGTAGACTTAAACGGAGCACCAAAAGGAAGGCCCAAATAAGTGGAAGGTAGACTTCACACCTTGCACCCCCGCTCAGCAAGTAAAACATTTAAATTCTCCACCCTTTCTACCGGAATTAACTCACTCTTCTCCAAGTTAATCCTTAACCTTGAAATTGCCTCAAACCACATAAGTAACCAACATAAATAAGTTATCTGATCCTGAGAAGCCTTGTAGAAAACCAAAGTGTCATCGGCAAATAATAAATGAGAAACCTAAACAACCTCTCCAAACCTACCTTTCACCTGACATCCAGATAAAAAACCACCAGCCACCGCCCTCTTCAAAAAACAACTAAGTGACTCCATTGCAATCATAAATAAATAAGGCGAAAGAGGATCCCCCTAATGCAAACCTATAGAACTTGGGAAAAAAAACCAAAGGGAGTGCCATTCACTAAAACAAAGAATTTGGTCGTGGAAATACACCACCTTATCCACCCAATCCATTTTCCCCCAAAACCCATTTTTTGCAACACCAATAGAGAAAAGACCAGTCCACATGATCATACACCTTCTCTATGTCTAGCTTGCAGAAAAGACCACTCTCATTACTTTATCTACTTTATATTCTAAAAGTAAAGGTAATACCGGCATCTAGCAGTGAGAGTATCAAAATACTATTAGTAATTAATCACAATTTCATTTTTTTATTTTTAATAAAAAAATAAAATTTGACATTTTAAAATATAGCCAAATGGACATAAAATACAAATCAAATGATGAAATGTATGTATTATAGGTCTAGTTTTCGGTTGAACTTTAGCTGGTGAAGCATCAATCATAGCTCCCGCTCAACCTTAAGTCAAATTGAGATTTCTCAAGGCAAGGCTTTTTTCAAGTTGGTTCAGGTTTAGTTAAGTCCAACCTAACCCAGAAGAAACTAATCAAAGCACCTATTCTTGTCTTACCTAATCTTGAGAATATTTTTAGAGTAGACTAGGATGTTTCTAAAGTCAGCATAAAAGTGTCCATCAAGAGATATGGCACATAGCCCTTTATTGTGAAAAGCTCAATGATGTAAAGCTTTGAGACACTATTCATAATTGGAATTCTATACTATTGTGTGTGAATTAAGAGAGGTAGCTAAGGGTTTTTTCAAGTTGGTCTAGCTTTAGGTTGAGCTTTAGTTGGTGAAGCATCAATCATAGCTCCCAACCCAACCTTAGGTCAAATTGAGATTCCTTAAGCTAAGGCTTTTCTCAAGTTGGTTCAGGTTTAGTGAAGCCCAACCCACCCACGTTGCAACCTAGAAGAAACTAATTGAACCACCTATTCTTGTCTTACCTAACCTTGAGAAGATTTTTAGAGTAGACTGGGATGTTTCTAAAGTCAGCATAAAAGTGTCCTTCGTCAAGAGATATGGCACATAGCCCAATGATATAAAGCTCAATGATGTAAAGCTTAGCTTTGATACACTACACATGATTGGAATTCTATACCATTGCGTGTTAATTAAGAGATAGGTAGCATTGTTTGGAGAATTAAAAATTTTATTTTGAACTCTAACCATAAAGCAATTGAATACATTAACAATCAATAAAACCTAAACTCAAGCCCTAGCATGTGGGTGAATTATTTACAGCAATTTATTTTCACACTGAAATACAAGGTGGTTGTTAACAATAAAGTTGTCAATGCCATGTGTCGACGTGCTTCCTCATTGACTAGAATGCCAGTCCAAATGTTAGCATTTGATAGCTTAAAGTTTTGTACAAAAAAAGATATTTATTTTGGCCCTATTTTAAATGTTGTATGGCTGAAAAGAAGCAAACCATAGCCTTTAGAATGGTTCTCTCTTTAAGAGTAATCAATTTTGTATCCCAAATTGTTATCCAAGGGAGAAAATTGTCATTCGACAACATATTTTGGGACATTTTGATATGATAAGAGCATAAACTTGGTGGAATATGATTAGCCGAGTTTGAGGCAAGACAATAGACACAGATAAAAGATGCCATGTATGTAAATGGCCTAAGGGAACAAATACGAATGCAAGACTTCATACAAAGCCTTTGCATATCAAATAAACCATGGATAGCACTAAGTACAGATTTTTTACTTAGGCCTTCCTCTGACACAATGATGTATTGGTTCTACAATGGTGATAGTGGATAGTTTTTCAAACATGATTCACTCCATCCCTTGTTTGACAATAATAGATGCCAATACTGTAACAAAATTTTTCTTTAAAGAAGTTTGCAAAGTTGCATGATGTTCCTTATTCCATTGTTTGTGATCAAAATTTGAAGTTTATTACACTTTAGTGAGCACTATGGAAGACGACTAAGACACAATTCGATTTTAGCACTTCTTTCCACCTGTAAATGGATGAATAAAAGGAGGTTGCAGGTAGAAGATCACTTAATCTACAAAGAACCTTGGTCAAGGACAAGCCTATGCGTTTGGATTTGATATGTTCACTTGCTGAATTTGCCTACAATTCCTCAAAGAGTCACACAACTCAAACTTTCTCCATTTGAAGGGGTATATGGCCTGAATCTTCACAAAACGTATAGACTCCTATGTCAAACTCAAAGAAGGATAATGTGAAGGCTAAAGAGCGCCCAGAAACTATTTATCACTCAATACACAGGTAAGAAAGCAAACAAAAAGATGCAATGCAAGATTCAAAGCTTGAGCTTATTCTCATAGATGCAAGGTTGTCTCGAGGCAGGGGAACTATGTCTGGGCTGTTTTGACTACAGATCATATTCCAGCAGGTGTGGACAACAATATCAGAAATAAAAACTGTTAAGCTATAAATAGAATAGGAGAATTATTTTCCTATTATGTTAGTTTTCTATTTCTGTAAATAGATAGTTTTATGTTAGTTTCCTATTTCTATAAATAGATAGTTTTATGATTTAGGAATAAGTTAGTTTCCTATTATGTCTCTTGTTTCCTATTTCTTCTCTTATAATCACCTCTATAAATTGTGTGTATAGTCAATCTAATATACAGAATTTATTATTTTTCATCCCATATTTCGTGTCATGGTATTAGAGTTGTAGGTTTTTAAGACATGGGTATCATTTTGGCCTTCATCGCCATTTTTCTGGCCTTCATAACTGGATTTTTTTGTTTCACATGTTCTTTTACCAACCTTCATTGTTGCTGTTTTTTTTTTTTTTTTTTTCGCGATCTACCTTAATTCCCAAGAGATCGGGTTTTTTCGTGGAAGATGTCGAAGATTGCTCATTCAGATACACCTTCACTCTCTTTTTGCATAAATGTCTCACAGAGGGTTTATGATGACTCTTCGATAATAGACTCCGGTGCCACAAACCATATGACCTCCAAATCTCAACTTTTCCATACCTATACCCCAAGCCCAAGTAATAAGAAAATTGCAGTGGACAATGACTCTTTAGCTACCGTTGCAGGTTTCGAAGACATATACATCACACCTACCCTTATTCTTAAAAATGTCCTCCATGTACCAAAATTGTCGGCCAATCTTGTTTTCATTCAAAAGCTTGCCCATGATCTTAAATGTTATGCTATTTTTTTCCCTTCTTATTTTGTTTTTCAGGAACAAGGCTCGAGGAGGAGGATTGGACTTGCTAAGGAAAGGAGCGGTCTTTACCACCTTGAATCATCTCAAAAAACTAGTAATAATTTGTTGTTGTCTTTTCTCAGTTCCTCAAATAAAGATACCATTTGGTTGTATCACCTACGTCTAGGTCATCCATCTTTTAGGGTTTTAAAGGTCATGTTTCCTCATTTGTTCCAAGGATTAGATATTTCTGAGTTTCATTGCAAAACTTGTGAATTGGCAAAACATACTCGTATATCTTTTCCTATTAGCAATAAAAAAAGTTCTCATCCTTTTCATTTGATTCATAGTGACATATGGGGTCCTTCGACTATACCTAATGTTTCTGGGGCTCGTTGGTTTGTATCCTTAATTGATGACTGCACTCGGGTTACATGGATCTTCTTAAACAAAAATCTGATGTTAGCATTGTCATACCTAATTTCCACTCAATGGTTCAAAACCAATTTGGGGTTAAAATAAAAAGCTTTAGGACAGACAATGTAGAGATTACTTCAACCAGATTTTGTCACCCTATTTTCAATCACAAGGCATTCTCCATGACTCATCATATGTTAACACACCCCAACAAAATGGGGTAGCCGAGAGGAAAAATGGGCATTTACTCAACACAACCCGAGCCTTACTCTTTCAAGGGAATGTTACTAAGTCCTATTGGGGGCAAGCTGTTCTTACTGCCACATACATGATAAATAGAATTCCCTCACGAGTGTTAGACAACAAAAGTCCCGTAGAGATACTTAAGAGTTTCTATCCACACTTCAGAACCTCAAATGGGCTCACTCCTAGGGTATTTGGGTGCACTGCATTTATTCATATCCACAACCAACATAGAGACAAGCTAGACCCCCGAGCCATAAAATGTGTCGTCCTTGGTTACTCATCCACTCGAAAAGGATACAAGTGTTACAATCCCTCATCCAGAAAATTGTACATCTCTACAGATGTCACCTTCACAGAAAATAAACCTTTTTTCCCCAAGTCCTTTCTTCAGGAGGAGATTCCAATGATGGAAGATAGTCCTTGTGAGTCCTTTGAACCTCTTGACCTTCCTCATGTCTCAACCCATGGTGATGAAGAACCTGAGTCATCCGAGTGAATCACACCTGAGTCACCCAATTTTACCACTGAACCCGTGTCATCCCCTGTTCCAACCAGTGTCACTCGCAATTTTCCACAGTTTCCTAAGGTGTATTCAAGGGAAAAGGTCATTCCATGACAAAAGCAAGTCAAAGAATCCAACTCAGACCCTGGGAATGAAATCACGGTAAGATCAAACCCACCTTTACATACACAACCTAGTGAAACTTCCACTGACTCAACAGACAACCTAGACCTAGACCTTCCCATTGTTGTTAGAAAAGGCACTAGAGAATGCACTAACCGACCACTCTATCCACTATCACACTATGTGTCTCTTAAGCACTTATCACTAGCCTACAAGAATTTTATTGTGAGTCTAAACACCACTATCATCCCTAACACTGTTTATGAGGCATTGACAAAAAGGGAATAGAAGGATGCTATTAGAGAGGAGATGAGTGCATTAGAAAAGAATAAAAACATGGGAGATTGTTGAAAAACCGAAAGGGAAAAACATTGTTGATTGCAAGTGGATTTTCACACTGAAATATAAGGCTGATGGATCTCTTGAGAGACATAAAGCAAGATTGGTAGCCAAAGGGTACACTCAAACTTATGGAGTTGATTTTCAGGAGACTTCTGCTCCAGTTGCAAAAATGAATACTATAAGAATTCCGTTGTCACTAGCTGCCCACTACAATTGGCAACTCCTACAGTATGATGTTAAGAATGCATTTCTTCATGGTGATTTAGATGAAGAGATTTACATGAACATCCCACCGGGATTTGAGGGAAATACAGGTAACAAGGTGTGCAAGCTGAAAAAGGCCCTTTATGGGCTAAAACAATCTCCTAGGGCTTGGTTGGGGAGATTTGCAAAAGTCATGAAAGAGTCTGGGTACAAACAAAGCCTAGGTGACCATACTCTTTTCATTAAGCACTCGGTTGCAGGGGGAGTAATTGTTCTTCTAGTCTATGTTGATGACATCATAGTGATTGGAAATGATAAGAGAGAAAAACATAAAGTGAAGCAGAGATTAGCAACAGAGTTTGAGATAAAGGAACTAGGGAAACTGAAGTACTTCCTTAGTATTGAGGTGGCATATTCCACACAAGGGATCTTCATCTCTCAACAAAAGTATGTAACTGATTTACTGGCAGAAACAGGGAAGATTGGGTGTAAACCAGTCTCTACCCCAATGGATCCAAACCACAAGTTGGGAAAAGCTAAAGAAGAACCAATGGTGGATAAAAGAATGTACTAGAGGCTGGTTGGTAGGCTCATATACCTTGCTCACACTCGGCCAGACATCGCCTACTCGGTGAGCGTGATTAGTCAATTCATGCATGATCCAAGAGAACCTCATCTTCAAGCTGCTTATAGGGTGTTGCATTACTTGAAAGGCAACCCCGGGAAAGGAATTTTGTTCAAGAAGAACAATACTCTTGCTCTAAAAGCATACACCGACACTGACTATGCAGGTTCCCTAGTGGATCGAAGATCAACTTCAAGGTATTGTACTTTTCTTGGAGGTAATCTGGTAACATGGAGAAATAAAAAGCAGAATGTGGTAGCAAGGTCGTCTGCAGAATCAGACTTTAGGGTCATTGCTCAAGGGTTGTGTGAACTACTTTGGCTGAAGATTATTCTAGATGATTTGAGAATCAAGTGGGATGGTCCTATGAAGCTCTATTGTGACAACAAGTCAACTATCAATATTGCTCATAACCCTATACAACACAGTAGGACAAAACATATTGAGATTGATAGGCATTTCATCAAAGAAAAATTGGAGGAAGGAGTAGTGTGTATGTCCTATGTTCTATCAGAACATCAATTAGTTGATATCCTAACAAAAGGGTTTAACAGTTCAATGTTTCACGATCTTGTATTCAAGCTGGGAATGGAAGACATCTATTCCTTAGCTTGAGGGGGAGTGTTGAGCTGTAAATAGAATAGGAAAATTATTTTTCAAATATGTTAGTTTTCTGTTTCTGTAAATCGATAGTTTTATGTTAGTTTCTTATTTCTGTAAATAGATAGTTTTATGATTTAGGAATAAGTTGGTTTAGGAATAAGTTAGTTTTCTATTATGTCTCTTGTTTCTTATTTCTTCTCTTGTAATCTTCTATATAACTGTGTGTATAGTCAATCTAATACACAGAACTTATTATTTTTCATCCCATATTTCGTGTCAAAAACATTGGCCCATGCAAGATTGTTAGCTAAATCAATGACAAAGCCTACCAAATGAAGTTGCCAACCCATATTTATAATCAGATGAGCAGCTACTTCCATACAAGGTGGCCCAAGAATGATGATATTAGCAACTCAAGGTTGAGTTTCTTCTAACCAGGGGGCACTGATGCAGTGGCTAAGATGACTAACAGTTTTTGATTTGTTAAAACCACCCAAAATTCTTGAAATCTGCTCAAAAATAAGATGCACAACCCAAGAGTCCATCATGCACCATGTGATAAGCTTAAATAAGCAATGAACAGCCAGGATTAAAACATCTTAATGGGTTAAGTTTTATTATTTTAGGGCAGCACTAATAAGTAGCTATTTTTAATTTTAATTAGTTTTGTTGGACTTCAAAAATAGAATACAGCTTCATAACCTCTTTTTCAACCACAAAGTATTGGCAAGGGGTTTCCTAACCTTGACTTTTAATTTTTTTCTCCCTGCTTCTCTCTTAGCTTGCACTCTATTATCCCCTGGTGATGTGCTCAGATAAATTTGAGTTTAATTAATCAAAATAACATTTAAGTCAGGTTTTATTGCTCCTCTCCAAATTTCGGCAATAGTGACCCACTCATTCTAGAAAGATGAGTTCCGCAATTGACCTCCATAACATGCAGCCAAACATTCTTGCTTAAGTTAAGATGCCTCCACAATGAACCTCCAAACTCAAACAAAGGTGTCTTCCTGATTTGTGAGTTACACCTCATCAACTTAATGACTTCTCAGAAATTTGGAAATAAAGAACCTAAGATCCTGTTTGTTTAGATTGTTTTTTGTTTTCATTTTCAAACAAAACAGAAATCAAGTTTAAAAACATATTTAGATATTTTTTTTCCCATTTTCATTTTTGGGAAAAACTAAATTACAAAAAGGCAAAAAGTGAAAACACAAAAATTTGGTGTTTATATAATTTTCTTAAGAAATTTGTAAAACATTCTCAAAAAAAAAAATGTTGGGGGAGAAAAATTAACAAAATAACTTAAAGAACAGAGGGACCCACAATATAAATATTAAAAATATTAAAGGAGCATAAATATGACTAAAATCACGTAGTAAATGATGATCCCATTCATATTACTATTATGATTTTAGGTTGAATCAAATACATATTTTTTATATTAGAAAATAATACATTTTATCATTGTAATTACAAGCATATTAGGATCTCATTACACGATTTTAAAAATAAAACATAGAGCAAAGAAAATGAAAAGGAAATTGAACAAATGCGATTTCAATATTTTCATTGTTTTTCATCTGAATAGGCGGTCAACACCAATCAAGACTTTACCATTTTCATTTTTAAAAAAAAATAGAAAATGAAAATTGTTTTTAGAAATATAAACTAAAAAAATATTTTCCAAACTAAATGCAAGCTAAACTTTTAATTACCAACTACCATAAAATCTTCTCTAAAGACCCCTTTCTCCTTTCTCACCCAGCAACTTTGGTTTGAGCCATATCAACATATTCTAGCCAGAAGAACTTTTTTAAAGGTAATAATCCAGCATAAAAGCATTGTCCAAACAGGGGTTATTTGTCAAAGGTCAGCCACATTGACAGCAAGGTGTTTGAATTTGAATGAAGAATATAGTAGAATCAAAGGAAAAAAAAGGAAGTTGGAGGCAATAATAGCAGCCCCCTAAACAATTTCTTTAGTAGGAATTTCTAGGAGAAAAATCAAAGAATGGAACTAAGAGAATTTAGATCAATCAAAAAATAAAATTCAATCCCTTTTATGATGACCTCTTAACCCATTTATAAGAGTTATATGGACAAGAACCAACTAGCCATGAAAAATCTTGAACTAATAGTATGACAGCAGGTGTGCAGTTGGTTGGACGATTTAGGAGCAAACGTAGTAATAGTCAAGTGTCCCAAATGGCAATTCCCTCTATCGTTGAATCTAGTATACACAAGCACACCAACATCCAATTAATTCCTACCTCAGGTCCTCGGCAAACTTTTATGGGTGCACCCACATGCCGCTTGTTTGAACAATCATGACAAACACAGCACATTTACGCAGGCTCATGCATCAAAGAAACATCTTTTTTAATAGGCAAATAAGGAGAATATATTAAAAGCACTTACAAAATGGCACATCAAAGTACACACGAAGAATAAAAAAAGGCCACATGGCAAGCAAGAGAAAAAAAAATGCGAAGAAAAAACCTACCACTCTTAACAAGAAACCAGCCCCCTGAACCCAACCCCCACCCAAACCCTCTAAAACAAAACAAAGCAACAACCTCACAACACGAGTGTTGTGTCCCTAGTGCTCCTCCCCTTTCCCCTGAAAGTACACAAAGAACTATCGTAGTTAACCAAGCATTCAAGTTTACGTAATTCCATCTCAAAACAAGGTGCCAAGAGGTGCTTCCTCCTTCCACCTGAAAGTACACGAAGAACTATCGTAGTTAATCAAGTATTCAAGTTTAAGTAATTCCCTCTCAAAATGGGATGTCAGGAGGTGCTTCCTCCTTCCACCTAAAACCTTTACCCCACGCCCTTTTCTTGCCTACAAATTCTTCAAAAGGGAATTGATCTCTTTCTCGAACCCTGCTACTAGCATCCCCACATAATTGCTAAAATTTACAAACTTTCTGGGAAGGCTAACATCTCCCTCCAAAAAGGCAATAAAGCTTCAATGCCTTAGAGGGTTCTGGCTACCCAACTCCAATCACCAACTCCTTGCTCGAAGGATCCTTCGAATCACTTCCCAAAATCTCCAACATATAAATAACATTTTATTTTATTTCCTAGAAATCGAACCATGAATCTCCCATATCCACACCCCAAGTCCTTGCCACTTGAGCTAGGACTTGAGAGTAGAATTGTATATTAAAAAATATTTACAAAGATTTTCCAATAGCATCAACTAAGTTTCAAAAATAAATAAATAAATAAAAGATCGCACGCTATCATAATTTCCAACTTAAAGGGTTTGATTTGGAAACCCCCAAAGCTAAAATTTAATATACACACAGACCTGTTAAAGAAATAAAAACACAATGGTTAAAAAAAACCATCTCTAAGAACCTATAGCCATAATTGTTAAAAACTTACAATACGACACATTTTTTACGAAAATCAATACGTAATCCAATTCATACCTTACCATAAAGCGTATCTAATGATACATATACAATGCAAGATATGATACTTTATATGATGATACAACGATATATACATCTTCAACTATTTTCCATAATTTTTTTATTAAAATAACTTATTGTATTAATTGTTTAAAAGATACTAAAAGATTAAAAATTGATCCTAAAAAGGAGAAATAGGTAAAATAATCCTATATGAAAAGCAACGTTCTTGCTATCAAATGTTATGTTAGAAGTGAACTAAGTTTATTTTTGTGATAAATATTAGGAAATTTTCATTTGAAAGGTTTGAATATTGACATTAAAAATGATGGTGATTGGCAAATAAAAAATTTTACTTAATATATTAGCATTTTTTATTTCTATTTTGGTGGGGAAGGAATCATAAGAACCTGAAAACTTAGAACTTTGAATATGACACATAATGGCATATACACATATGATGAATCTATATATTAAAGTCATTATTGTAAATCTGAACTTGTCAAAACTCTAATATTCAATGTTTTCATATGATATAATATAGTTTTAACACTTTAGATCCTATCATCTTTCATAAAATTAGTCATATATTATTCTATACTTAATACTTTCAATAGAATGCACACATATGCATATATTTTCTATTTATTTTTCACTATATCAAAATTACGATACATGATATAGAAAAATAGAAAAGTGAAACACAATAAGTTTTACAAGTTACCAACTATGCCTATAACAACCCCATAGTACAACTTCCAATCTACACATTTAAGAGCATCCCCAGTCAGCGGATCCACTATCACTCTAAACATTACAACACAATGTTTTTAGTTATAATCAATGTTTTTAGAACCGGACCAATCATTGAACCGAAAAAATTACCGGTTCACGATTCACTGGTCGAACCGGTGACGTCATAAATATATAATTTATAAATTATTAAAATTTAAAATAATTATAAAAATAAAAATAATAATTTATACATTATTTAAAAATTAAATTTTTATTTGAAAATCAAAAAATTAGTTTCAAATTTAAAATTAAAATTAAAATCATAATTTTAATTTAAAATTCATTTTTAAATAAAAAAACTTATTTTTAAATCAGAAATTGATTTAAAATTGTAATTTTTTATTAATTTAAATTAAAATCACAAGTTTTAAACATGAAGTAAAAAAATAATAAATATAAAAATAAATAAATAATATAGAGATGAAATAAAAAAATAATTAAAAAATAAATAAATCTGGAAGAAGGGATGACTATGAGAGGGTCGGGCAAAAAGGGGATACTTTTTCCAGTGCACCCACATGCCGCTTGTTTGAACAATCATGACAAACACAGCACATTTACGCAGGCTCATGCATCAAAGAAACATCTTTTTTAATAGGCAAATAAGGAGAATATATTAAAAGCACTTACAAAATGGCACATCAAAGTACACACGAAGAATAAAAAAAGGCCACATGGCAAGCAAGAGAAAAAAAAATGCGAAGAAAAAACCTACCACTGTTAACAAGAAACCAGCCCCCTGATACCATGTGAAACAACCCCTTCCTCTAAAAGCTTAACCTCTTGTTGTCAATGCTTCAAGACAAACCCATGAGAATTTTGATAAAAAGGGGGTCCAATTAACAATTTGGAACCATTATGACCACCATCCATGTCCTCTTCAAGCTCAAACAGAAATTTTATTCAAACCCTTTTTTTCAAGGATTTTCTATGGGTATCTCTCTCAACTAATTTTCTTATCAAACAAATGCCTGTCTTTTCAAGATTTGTGGTAAGGGAATTGAATATCACTTTTTGTAGTTGGGTATTAAGTATACATCATTAATCTGTTGGGCGTTCTTTATTTTTTCTCCCTTTCTTTTTAATATTGATTGAAAAGTTTTGAGTAATTCAACTGAAGTGACGAAAATAAATTATTGAAGAAACAGAAGCAATATCATTACAAGAACCTGTAACAACCATCCTTTTTCCCTATCTTTGTTTATTTTTATTTTTTTTCAAGATGGCTGCAATGGTGTTGGGATGATTCATTATCAGGTCAGCCTTTAACCAACCAACAAGGAAACACTCATTTTATCCTCCACAAAATTTGATCACCCCTTTAGCATCTTGTCCACTAGGAAACCAGCAAAAATCACTTCTTGCACTAACCTCAGTCATTCTCTTAGCACCAATGCTTCACCATTTTGAAGTGCAGATTGAATTTAACCTCTCTTATTGAAAATAAGAACTCCAGCACCCTCCCTTTTCTGATAAGCACACCATCCAGTCTAAGATAAACATGTCCAAGACAAACTTCTGAACAATTTAGCATCATGAATTGGACGAGAGTCATACAATTTGCAAGCATTCCAACTCTTGACCACGTATTGAACCAGTTTGAACTTGATGTTGTGACTGGGTGTAGCATCCAGAAGAAACCCAATTTTTCCCAGGGAGCAGAGACAATAAAAGAATTACCGTCCTTGAATCTTCTAACAGTTATAGTCTTACGTGGACTAAGTCAAATATCAGTAAGGAAGTCTTGTAATTCTCACTTTGTAGAAAGTTCCATGGACTATTTGGATAACCGTATTGGCCATCCTGTTCTTCAGCTTCTCAATATCCAGTCAACTCTTCTTCAAAATCGTTCCAGTTTTGCCTGACTATTCAGATTGATTTGCCATCCAATTTTCTCATTCTGCCGCAATTAATACCTAGGCATATCTTCTGGCCTGCTCCTTTTATGAATTTTTCCCATTGTTCTTCCTTACCATTCTCAGAAATCAAACAGATGAATTGCGACCCAGCCTCCATTGCAATAATTCACACGTCCAATCTGCCTGCATGATCTTGCACTTCAATTTCCCATCAAGCCTTTAATGAAATTTCTGCACAAATCTTCAGATATGCCCAATTGCCACCCTTTTCCCATTATTTTCCCCTCCTTTCTGAGAAATCAAACAGAGGTGAATTCAAAATTGAATCACGACCAGCCTCCCATTTCAACAATTAAAAGTCCCATGTGTCAGAAATGATTTTGCGGTTCCATTTCTCATCCAGCATTCAATTAAATTTCTGCATGTGTTTTCTGGTTTTGCCCAATTGTTATACTTTCCTCATTATTATCCCCTACCTTTCTCAGCAACCAAACAAAGTTCAAATCAAAATCAGTGACACCCCATTTTCCATTACACCAATTAACAAAAAACAAAACAAAACAAAATCCAACAAATTCACACTCAATAACAAAAAATAAAAAAGTAAAAGAATTGATGATTCATTAATGGCACTGCATTGAAATACAGTGCATGCAACAGCAAAACCAATGATGAAAGCGCAACAAATCTTACCCTCCATCGCTTCAGCGTCTCCACAGAAGCGTTCTTGGTGGTAGCAATATTGAAGGGATCCAAATACACCACCTCATCCTCATCGCCGCCGACCATGCCACCGCCAGAGGCAGATGCAGCCTCCATGTCACCACTTCCGTTCATGATTGGCCTGCCGCACGAGAGATGGCGCCGCCGGTCTTCAACGGAGCCACCTCGCGGTTCTTTACTGGAATCACTAATCGTGAAACACCAAAAGAAGAAACAAAAACTTGCCTACAAAATCAACCTGAAGTTTTTCCAGCTCGCAAATTCCGTTTCCTATTGTTAGAAATTCCAAACATAGAATTCCCTCTAATTTACACGATCTACAATCGCATTGACCGAGTTCGAATACTTTTTTTTTCTTTTTTTTCTTTCAAAAAACCAAAAAAAACGAAATCAAAACCAACTTTACCGAGAATTGAGCATTGATTTTCGGCTTTTAAACAACCGCAGTCAACCAAATAGAAAATAACGCCTTGAATCGCCGGGAACGATTCATCGCAGAAAATGAAAAATAAAATTACAACCAAAAATATTACAAATATGTAGGAAACTTCCAGGAAACTTCCGGTTCTTCATAATTTCCTAAAAGGTACTTGGACTTTTCGCTATTTGGACAGTTACCGAAAAAGTTTTCCATGCCATTGGATGTCCAAATTACATCTTGGCCATCCATTTTAAATTTGAAATAAAAATTCTACTTAACCGGTTAAGGGAATAACCGGTTGTGGCCTTCTTTCTTCCTCCATTTTCAATAATTTTGGATTTAAATAAAATAAATATTAGATAAAAGTAAAATTAGAAAAAATAAAAATAAAAATGATATAAAATTTGAAAACATATTCATTAAAAAAAAATCATCATATATCATAATTATATTATTTTATATTTAACAAATTATTAAACATTTAAATTCAACATAAAAATGAATATGGTAATATTTTAATATGAAATGAGTATTTTTATTAAAATTCAACATTTTGATAATCATATGTAAAGTTTAGGTAATTAGACCGTCCTATTTTTTTCCGAACTCTCCAAATTTGACATTTTTTGAATTTAAGGTTTTTAAAGTTAAATTATAATAAAATAAATTACTAATATTCTTTTAAGTTACTAATGATAGTATTTTCGAAAATAAATTTGTAATTTCAAAAAATTTTAAACTAAAAATCAATATGAAAAATGTGATGAAAGTACCAAACATGTATTTATCACATTTTTCGTACCGTTCTCATATTTTTTGTACCCTAAATTATTTATATTTTTAAATTTTCAGATTTACTTTTTAACTTGAAATAACAATAACATGGTTTAATAATATTATTTTGAGTTATTATTAATAGAATTGTTTAAAAAAAAAAGAATTAAAAATTTTTAAATAGGAAATAATGTAAATTATCCTAAAAAAATTAGAAAATTAAAACACTAAAAAATTAGAGAGAATATGAAAAATGTGAGAAAAGGTATGAAGATGATGAGAAATCCTCACATTCTTCATACCTTACCTCACATTCTTCATACCTTACGTCACATTCTCCGTACCCTGAAATTTAACAATTTTTTTATTTTTTCAATTTTTTCCACTTAAAAATACAAATAATATTGTTTATTGATACTAATCAAGCTTAGAAATGATGAAAATTATTTTTAAGAAAATTTAAAAATTAAAACACTAAGTAATTGTAGAAGGTACAAACAATGTGATGAATGGTACAAAGAATGTGAAGAATCCTCACATTCTTAGCACCCTTCGTCACATTCTCTTTACCTTAAAAAATTTTACAAATTTTCAAACTTTTCAATTTTTGTTCCACATGGAAATACAATAATATTATTTATTGATACTAATTAAGCTTAGAAATGTCTTACAAAGTTCGTACCCTCTCTTAGAAAGTTTGTATACTCTCTTAGAAAGTTCGAACACTCTCTTAGAAAGTTTGTACCTTCTCTTAGAAAGTTCGTACAATATCTTAGAAAGGTTGTACCCTCTTTTAGAAAGTTCGTACCCTCTCTTAAAAAGTTCGTACCCTCTCTTAGAAAGTTCGTACCCTCTCTTAAAAAATTCGTACCATCTCTTAGAAAGTTCATACCCTCTTTTAGAAAGTTCGTACCCCGTCTTAGAAAGTTCGTACCATCTCTTAGAAAGTTCGTACCCTCTCTTAGAAAGTTCATACACTGTCTTAGAAAGTTAATACTCTCTCTTAAAAAGTTTGTACCCTTTCTTAGAAAATTCGTACCCTTTCTTAGAAAGTTCATACCCTCTCTTAGAAAGTTCATACCCCGTCTTAGAAAGTTCGTATCATCTCTTAGAAAGTTCGTACAATCTCTTAGAAATTTCGTACAATCTCTTAGAAAGTTTATACCATCTCTTAGAAAGTTCGTACACTCTCTTACAAAGTTCGTACCCTCTCTTAGAAAGTTCGTAACCTCTCTTACAAAGTTCGTACCTTGTCTTATAAAGTTCGTACCCTCTTTTAGAAAGTTCGTACCATGTCTTACAAAGTTCGTATCATCTCTTGGAAAGTTCGTACCATCTCTTAGAAAGTTCATACCCTCTCTTAGATTCGTACCTCATCTTAGAAAATTCGTACCCTATCTTAGAAAGTTCGTACCATCTCTTAGAAAGTTCGTACCCTCTCTTAAAAAGTTCGTACCCTCTCTTAGATAGTTCGTACCCTGTCTTAGAAGTTCGTACCCTCTCTTAGAAGTTCGTACCCTGTCTTAGAAGTTCGTACCCTCTCTTAGAAGTTCGTACCCTGTCTTAGAAAGTTCGTGCTCACTCTTAGAAAGTTAGTACTATCTCTTACAAAGTTCGTACTATGTCTTAGAAAGTTCGTACCCTCTCTTAGAAAGTTCGTACCCCGTCTTAGAAAGTTCGTACCATCTCTTAGAAAGTTCGTACCATCTCTTAGAAAGTTTGTACCATCTCTTAAAAAGTTCGTACCCTCTCTTAGAAAGTTCATACCCTCTCTTAGAAAATTCGTACCCTATTTTAGAAAGTTCGTACCCTCTCTTACAAAATATTGATGACAATTTCATAACAAATGACTAAATGCTCTCAATTTGATTAATAATAACTCAAAAAAAAAATTAAAAAATCTAGATGTTATAAATCATTACATATTTAAATGTCATTTAACATGACATTTCTACCTACAATAGTTATATGTAAATGGAAAAAAAAAAATCAAATGTTACCTTTTAACACTTGTAATCACTTGACATCCTTCAAGACATATAAAGCTTCATCTTCAAATTTAATCTATGAACAAAAAAAGATAACAAAATTTTATAATAAACTCATAAAAAATTCTAAAATCGTTATTTAACATCACATTTCTTCCTACAACAATTATATTTGGATAAAAAAAATATCAAATATTACCTTTGACATTTGTAATCACTTGAAATCCTTCATCTTCTTCATATAAAACAAATTTTAAATTTTCTCTCAAAAAGTTTTAAATTTGATCTTGAAATTTGATTCATCAAAATACATCTTACATATTTTGTAATTTAGGAGTTCAAATTATTTAATTTTCATATTAAATTACTATCATTTTTTATATATACAAATAATGAGAGTATAAGAGTAATTGGTATGATTTTCTTTTTTTAGATAGAGTTAGGTAATGCATTAAATAACAAATTATATTTGTTATTTAATAATAAATTATAAAAAAGTTGTAATATTTAGATATATATGAAATGCATGCGATTATTTCTCACCAACAAGTCATCTTTACCTGTTTGATAAGTTTTTATAAATTTTTTAATGATATATATTTTACACATATTATTTTTTTATTGGGGTCAAATGTGGGTAGGGACCCAAAATGAAGAGTGGGTAACAAAGAACAATCCTTTGGATAGAGAGAAAGTTTGGGAGAAACGTTAAAACGTTGATTTGGACTTTGGAGTGGAATCTTTTCTAAACGTGGGAATGGAATGACATACACTGATACACGTTTGTAGTGGGCGATAGTGTGTGACCTTTTTTCCTAGTGATGTGGACTTTGGAAAGAGAGATTTCTTGGATTCTCATAGATTGCACCAAAATTTTTGGCAATTCATTTGGGTTTTTGATTAATTAATTGGGATGAAATTGATGGGTTTTAGGGGATATAAAAAGGGTTTTCACTCCAAAGTATATTCAATGTTGTTATAAGCTTTTGGTAATTTGCTTCCAACTCGGTTTTCCATCATCAGAGAATCAAGAGACTTTTGTCGGTGCTAAATTGGATATCGAGTCATATGTGGATTCTTTTTTTAGTATTGTTTGAATCAGCCTAAAAAGAAAAATATTTTCTTGTGAATGTTAGGAAATTAAAACCATCAATAACATGTTAATGATTTTTCAAAAAACTCGAGATATAAAAAAAAAAAAAATCACTCCCTCAAATTTTAAATAATTTCAAAGCAAATTTTAAAAATATAAAATAGGTTAGTAATAAGAATTATTATATTTTACACAGAAATTACTATCATTTTCTATTCTTTTTAAAAACAAAACCCGAAGTGTATACAAATAAAATAATTGAAGAATTAAAACAATTTTACATCCTCAAATTTTTAGAAATAATTTTTAAATACATAAGACAAGTATATAATAAAAGTTATCATACTTTACAAAAAAAATTGCTACTTTTAAAAAAAATTTATGATACAAAAGTATAAAGTGGGGCACTTTTTAATACTTTTAAGTCAAAGTTTCACTTTTACCCTCCTTGACCTTTTTCCGGCCAATTTATTTTTTGAAAGTTGTATATGATTGTCCTAAAAGAGGTTTAATTTCCTTTATAATTTATGTAAATATAATTTCTTTCAATCTAATTTTTATTTATTTTTGTACCTTAATTCATTTCTTCGTATCTGCATTTTATCTAACATTTCAAAATTAACCGTAGGCACCAATAATTCAAATAATATAGCACCAAATCGATGTCATAGAATTTTTAAACTTTATATTTAATTTTTAAAAATATTATATATTTATACTATAACATAACAAATCATGCTACATTTCAAATCAAAGACAACCCACAGACCCACCATCGATATGATAATAAGAAATGAAAATAGTGAAAGTGATGACAATAATGTTGATGGACTATTGAAGTGATGAAATGATAAGATCGAAATGGTGTTGGTTGAATTGATAACAAAAGTAGCGTAGAAGCTAAAATTATTGATGAAAGTAGCATGTCATAAGTTTAGCGTCCACTTTGGTTCAAATGATGTCATGAGTTCAACGTCCACTTTGATTCATATGATTGTTCTAAAGAAACTTTGTTGGGTTTTTTTTAACTTTTACAGCTATTTTAAAAAATAATTCCTAGTACTTTTCAAAATAATTATTAAAATATGGTACTTTAGAAAATAATTTCAAATCTACGACACTTTTTGTCACTTGAAAGGTGTTTCTTAAAGAGACGCTTTCTATATTTTTCATATCCATCATAAATGTTAAAAAAAATTGAATTTACACTAAAGGTGTCTCTTGAAGAGACACATTCCATAATTGCATAAAATTGAATTTATGTTAAAGGTGTCTCTTTAAAAGATGCTTTTCTATAATTTTTTTATTAGTCATATACGTTAAAAAAATTGAATTTATATTAAAGAAATATCATTTCTACAATACCATAAAATCAAATTAATACTAAAGGTGTCTCTATAAGAGACATCTTTGATCATTTTCATATTAGTCACATTGTGAAAAAAAAAATTGAATTTACATTAAAGGAATTTATATAATTCCACAAAATTGAATTTATACTAAATGTGTCTTTTGAAGAAATACTTTCCACAATTTTTATATTAGTCACCTATCAAAAAAATTAAATTTATACTAAAAGTGTCTCTTGAGGGAAAACTTTTGAATATAAATTTAGTTTTATAGAATTGTGGAATGTGTCTTTTGAAAATACACTTTTAGTATAAATTCAATTATTTTAATGGATGTTTGATACAAGAATTATAGAAAGTGTGTCTTAAGAAGACATCTTTAATATAAATTCAATTTTTTTTATTATGAAACTGATATGAAAACTATGAAAAATGTCTATTTAAAAGACACTTTTAATATAAATTTGATTTTGTAAAATTATAAAATGTGTCTCTTGAAGAAACACTTCTAATGTAAATTCAAATTTTTTTAACATGTGTTATTGATATAAAAATTATGGAAGGTGTCTCTTCAATGTAAATTCAATTTTATGGAATTATGAAAGGTGTCTCTTGAAGAGACACAAGAGACACCTTTAGTGTAAATTCATTTTTTTTTTTAATATTTATGGTTGATATGAAAAATATAGAAGGTATCTCTTCAAGAAACACCTTTCAAAGTGGTAAAAAGTGTCATAGATTTGAAATTATTTTTCAAAGTATCATATTTTAAGAATTATTTTGAAAAGTACCATTTTTTAAGAATTATTATTTTAAATGGCCATAAAAATTAAAAAAGCCCAAACTTTGTTCATGATGGATTTTTGAATTTTTGAAATTTTGAATTTTTTTGCCAACCCCTTGAGAAAGCAACAAAAATAATAGAGGAAAATATAATAAGAATTAAAATTAATCATTTTGAATTGACTTCATTAGAAAACATTTCGTGTTTGGCTTTCAAAAAAATTAAATCCAAGAAATATTTTGATATATTTATTTGAATTTTTTGTTTTTGTATGAAACAAAATTTTGAAAAATGAAATCAAGTAAAGATAGAAGAAAAAACAAGGGGAGAAAAAGGACTGCAGAGGGTAGAAAACAGGAGGAGCGGAGTCAGTCCATGTGAGGCTGACCCCGCAACAATCACGGCTCAATTTATTTCTGCAAAGCGGTCGCTCTTTTGGCCTACAGCTAGTATATTGACTAGGGCACCGTTTGGTCATTTCTGAGCTGTTTTGAAAGTAGTGGTATGGGTGGGAAATGTTTTTAAAAATAGTTTTTTGCTTTTAAGATTAAGAAATACAAAAACAAGTTAAACAATTAGAAAATAGAAATAAGGATTTTTTTGGCAATTGTTTTTTTAAATAGTTTTTTATTTTTTTTTAAAGTAGAAAAATATGTTTAAGAATTTGCTTTTGTTTTTAAAAATAGAAAATATAGTGTTTTTAAATAATATTTTTTAGTTGTTTTCATTTGCTTTTTAGGATTTTTTTTTAATAATTATATAAATATGAAGAATAGCTAGAATTAAAGTATCACATATAAAAGTTATTTATAAAACATATTTGAAAATATAGAAAATATGTTAAAAACATTTCATTTTCCTAAACAGACATTTGTTTTATAAAACATCAAAGAATAATTTTCAAAAATTGTTCTCAAAAAACTATTTTTAAAAGTTATATTCTTAAAAGTTAAAACATAAAATAGAGTGTTTTTTAAAAATATATTCACTTGTTTTATAAGGAAGGTTTTAAAAAAATAATTATACAAATATTAAGAGTGATTGAAAATAAAAGATATTTAAAAATATCATAAAACAATTTTAAAAAATAATTTTTAAAAACTATTTTTTAGAACCGTTTTTTAAAATATTTTCCAAACAAAACCTAATTTTTTATTATTTAAAATAGAAAACATTTTTCTAACTCAAAAACATGTTTGATCAACTTTTGGCCAAAAAAAAAACGGTGTTTTAATGCTTTTGAGGGATGATATTTGTATTTTGACTGAATAGAAAAGTCAAAATATTTAATTTTTTTCTACTCAATTAAAAGTAATTTATTTATATCAACCAATATAATTAAAAAAGTAACTTATTGGTATCAATTAATATTATTAAAATAAACTTATTATTAATAAATTCAGTTTAATTATATTTGTTGATTACTTTTAATTTAATAGAAAAATATAAATATTTTGATTTTTTTATTCAGTAAAAAAATAAACATCACCTTCTAACTACATAGTTAGTCTCAACTATTTGTAACTTAAATTTAAAACCACATTTAAATTTAAGATAAGCCTATTCTCCTTGCTTCTTAGTTGTAAGAGCATTTGCAAAAATAACAAAAATATATTAAGGTGTTGTTTGTTTTTTTAACTTTTTGTTGAAAGACAACTTTTTTTTTTTTCAAGAATTCGTATGGTTTGTTTTTTCACTTTTCATTCACTTATTACTTCATTTAAAAATTTTTTTATTGAATAAAAAAACTAAAATATTTGATTTTTTATGGATGTTAAAAGTAATATGTTGGACATTATTAAACACTATTTAGTCTTAAGTTTTATTTAAAATTAAGCAAAAAAGAGCATATATCACCTAATTATTTTTTAGAACAAAATATTATTTTTAGTAAAGATTTGTTAATCATGTTTTTAAACCAAAAAATGTTTTATGTTTTTTAAAACAAAAATCTATTTTTGAAACAATTATTAAATAACCCTAATCTCAATCATCTTGTGATTTGAATAACACAAATAATATGTCTCATTTGACAAAAAAAATTGAAATTCTAATAAGAATAAAGTTGATTTTTCTATCTTAATTTCCACAAAGAATTGGAATCTGAATGAGAATAAAGATGAGTTTTTCTCTCTTAACTTCCACAAAAAAAATAAAAGCAACTTTATTCTTACATCTTAATTTCCACAAAGAATTGGAATCTGAATAAGAATAAAGTTGAATTTTTCTCTCTTAATTTCCACCAAAAATAAAAAGCATGTTTGAAAGAAGTCTACATGGTGAGCACATTGATGGAAAGAGGGGGTAGTGGGCTCATCCATTGCTTACAAAAATGGTTTCCAAGTCTATAAAGAAGACCAAAGACTATGTTTATAATATTAAAAAAAAAAAATGACCATGGAAATTAGCATTATCAAGTTGTATGGTGTGAGCAATTTTCTATTTTCTATTTTTTATTTATTTTTAATTATAGTGCAAGCATTAAATAAATTTTAATGGGTTTTCTAATATATTTGGTTTATTTTTTCTAATTTTTTTAGATTAATATTTTAAATTAATTTTAAAATTATTTAAAATCACAAAATTTTTAATTCCTATGAAAATTAATGATTTGAATTGTTTGTCAACACAATTATATATAAGCTCTTTTTTTGGTTTAATATAAAAATATTTTTTTTAAATGGAATATTTTGTAATTCTTTAAAATTTGTATTATTTTTTAATTTTTTAATTTTCATTCAATGTTTGAGAAGAATTTCAAAATTAATTAATTAATTAATAATCATGGTAACTTTTAGTTTAGTTCTTTTTAAACATACTTCTATGAAAAATGGAAGGTTTTATTTAATGTTATTTAAAAAAAAAAAATTCATATTTTATTGAGAAAAAAGTGTTGATTTTTTTGCGATAACTTTTTAAAAACAATTCTAAAAAATTAGTTTTTAAAACAATGTTCAAAGATAATATTATATTTATTTGAGGAATAAAATTATATTTGTGGAGTCAATAAAAAGAAGGAATTTTCATGCACAACATGATATTCTTGACCTATTTTCCATTAAACAAGTCACGCTTTAAGAAAGCTGTCTTAATCATGCTTAAAGTCATTTTATATTTAATAAAATATCTATATAGTCAATATTTCTTCTTATAACTTTGGTTGAAGCTTCTAGCTAAATTATAAAACTACCTCAATTTAATAACAAAAAAAAGACCGACTTTTGAATGACTTAAGGTAGGAAGATTAGGTCATATTTGGTAACTGTTTTTTAAAACGGTTTTTCATTTTTCACAACAAAAAATAGGAAAATATGTTTGATAACAAAAAATTGTTTTTTGTTTTTTGCATTCTTAAAACATCTTTTATTTGTTTTCTATTGTTTTCACTTATTCTTTTAGGGTTGTTTTAAAAAATAATTATATAAACATGTAGAATGATTAAGAATAAAATATTAGACATAAAAAAAAAAATTTTAAAACATATTTTAAAATATTAAAAACATGTTAAAAAATATTTTAGGTTTCTAAACAGATTTTTATTTTACAAAACATAAAAAAACAGTTTTCAAAAATTGTTCTTAAAAATTATTTTTTAAAATAATTACCAAACAAGTTCTTAAAATTTTCCAATTAACTTGCCGAATACTTAACTTTTACACAACATCTTATACAGAAATTATAGAAAGTAATAAGATCAAGAAAGTAATTATCATTAAAAATAATTATTTCTTATTATATTAAAGAAAATATTTAACTATTGGGGTGAAAATTCAATTTCAACTCAATAATAAATATTTTTATTATTTGAACCATCTTATTCTTCTTATTTCATAGTTCGAAAATGGTCTTATTTTTTGTGTTTGATTCTCATAATTCTACTTAAAAAAATAAATGAAAACATGAAATTTATTCTAAAAATTAATACATTTCGAGATTTTAGTAAAGAGGTGGTGAAATAAAAATTATTTTTTTATTTTTAGAAAAAAAAACCGTTTTTAAAAGCAATTATCAAATAACCCCTAGTATTCTTGTTGTAAATTATTTTATGACTAATATATACCATGAAGAATATGTCTCTTTTGAAAAGGTTTGGAATTGGAATAAGAATAAAGTTGATTTTTTTTTCCTCTTAATTTCCACGAAGAATAAAGATATGTTTGAAAGAAATTGCATGGCAGGCAAGCATATAGAAGAAAAGAGAATTCTGACAAGGTTTGGAATTGGAATAAGAATAAAGTTGATTTCTTTTTCTCTCTTAATTTCCACAAAGAAAAAAAATTCCTTTGAAAGAAGTTGCATATCAAGCATATGAAAGAAAAGAGAGAATAATGTAGCAGATATCAATTTTTTTTTTTAACTCAACTAAATTAATTATCACTAAATTGATTTTAAAAAATATGACTTATCAATTCAACAAAATTTGAGCTCAACAAATGATGGGTCACATAGATTTGACACATGACATATATTTAAAAGGCGATACATGATGAAATTTGATAGATAGCAAAAAAACTACACATTTGTTCTTTGCTTTTCAATAAAGTCATTCGGGGAATAAGTCACTCTAAACTCTTGATTTACTTTTAAAATAAAAAAAACACTTTTGTTGTTTGCTTTCTAATTATGATAAGAGTCATTCGAAATTAAGATATCAATTGACTTTCAAAATCAAGAAAATGCTTTCATCGTCTGTTTTTGGATTGTGATCAAAGTCATTAGGGAATAAGCACTCTAAGCCTTTGATTAACCTTCAAAATTAAGAAAACATTTTCGTTAACGGCTTTTAAACTGTAATCAAAGTAATTCAGGAATAAGTCACTTTAGGTCCTTCATTGACTTAAACCTTCACAAAATTTCCTTACAAGTTCGATAAATTTCAAAAGAACTATATACGTGTTTTTCACCTTTCGACAAAGTCATTCAGGAAAAAAGTCACTTTAGACTCTTGATTGATTTTTAAAAAAAATATTTTCGTCATCTACTTTCCAATGGTCATTAAAGAAAAATATTATCTTGTAAAGGATATTAACATTGAGCTTGTTCCCTACAATTATTAATGTTAATAAAAAATTATTTTACATGTTTTTATATTATTTTTCTTACATAGAAGGACTTCACGAAATTTATGTCAGTGGATTGATCCATTGCTTAAAAAAGTTATTTCCATATCTTTAAAGAAGACCCCAGGCTATGTTCATAATATTAAAAAATGACCATAGAAATTAGCATTACAAAATTATTTCATACAAGGTTTTTTTTTTTTTTTTTTTTTTTTTTTTTTAAATATAGTGAAAAAATTAAAATGATTTTAATGGTTTTTTAGTAATTGAGCTGGATATTTTTTGATCAATTGATCATTGTGGGAAAAAACTTCCACAGTGGAAACTAGTCTTTCTTTATATTAATATAATTTTTGTTTATTGAAAAAAAAAGGATTTTTTGATAACTTTTTTAAAAAATAGTTCTTTAAAATACATTTTAAAGACTGGTTTATATTATTTTCAATAATAAAATTATGTTTGTAAAGTCAATTATGAAAAATTGCTTTTCCCATATATTCTCCATTTTTCATATTACTATGTAAAAAATATTTTTAAAATACTTTAAATTTGTTTTTAAAAATATATCATATGTACAAAATAAATTCTTAAAAAAATTATTTTAAGTCTAAAATTCTCTAAACATGTTTGGGTAAATGTTTTTAAAAACAATTGCAATGTAGATCCTTCATCACTAACTTCTAAAAAATTTAAAAAAAATAAAAATTAGGTATTAAAATTTTTATATTTAAAGTGTTTCAAGTGATGATAAACATAAAAACTATTTTTAATGTTATAAGAAAATATTAAAATAAAAAAAAAATAAAAAAGCAAAGAAAACCCAATGGTGGAGAAATAGTGATATGATTGCCATGCAATACACCATAGTGGCACTGGTAGCTTTACGTAATGGAGCACAAGATGAAATGCCAAAATGGTGGCCTCACCACAATGCCATAGTGGATGGGAGCTTTAAGTAATGGAAGGAAGTTTCTTGGAAGGAACCAACAAAATCTAAAGATTTGCCTTTTAAGTTACAAATAGAAAAAGGACAAAAAAAAAAAAAAAAAAACACTTTTATTTTTCTAATGTTCAATTGTGCGTTTTTATGCTCTAAAAATTCATTTAATCCATCAACAATCTCTTTCTAGTAATACTTTAGGGTTCAAATGCTCTGAAAATTCCTTTAATCTATCAGCAATCTCTTTCTAGTGACACTAACGAATTAAAACCCTTGATCTCAACTTTGATACCATTCGTAAAAACCTCAAAAGTTATCAATTTTTCTTAAAATAATTATTTTAGGAAATGTGTATATCTTAATCTTATAGTGTATTTACCTAAATATCCATGATATTTGAACACAAATGAAGTTGATGGATACAACGAACTTCGATACGCCAATATCATCTTAATTTTGATTGTTTAGGACATTTAAATTAAAAAAAGAAAAAGTGGTGGATGAAGTATAAAATGGATTGTCATTGAAAGTAATTAAACAAATAGGTATCTATACCAATTTGTTTGTTATAGTTAAATCATGATTATATTAATTTTCATACATTTTCATGTTGTTATCTTTATAACCTAATTTAATTTATATTTGTAAATACATTATTTTGTAAAACTCATTTTTTAATAATACTTAATTGATTAATAGACAACTAAAATATGCATTTTAAAAAAGAATGAACTATTCATCAATTGTGTAACCTGAAGAATTGTTGGAAACACTTTGTTTTGGGTTTGACTTTCAATCTAAGTAGTGCCCCACCCCTAACAAAGTTGCAACTTGCAAGGTTGCCCCTTAGAAAACTGTTTTCTTTCAAGTAAAAATCATAACATGTAAGACTAACATTTAATCCACTAGTTATATAAATAGTGCAAATTTTTATCAAATCCCTATTGCTTGTACTCCCCATGGCACTTACTTTGATGTGTGTGTTGGGATGTAATAATGTTACTCTTAAATCTAATGATAAATCACCAAAATGATGACTTTTAGAATAAATTTATTAAGTATAATATCGAATGCCGTAAAAAATTTGATATATCCTTATTGGATATCAATTGGTTTTTAAACGAGATAATTAAAATTTGATTCAATAATTTATATCAGAATCAAAGATCATAAGATTCTGAGTTCATACTTTCTTCGATAAGTTTCCAAAATGTACTATGCAAACAGCTAAAATGCCTAGGACCATAAGTAACCCTAATCAATAAGTGGGGAGGAGCATGAAAGAGTGGTCCTCCTTATCTTATGTGTAGAAGACATCTATAGAAAATAAAATAGGGCTAGAGGACATCTTGTTACCACTAGAAAGGAGAACCTTTTGCAAACATGGAGATCAATTTTATTTTATTATTTTTTACAATGTGAGGTCATGTTTTGAATCTCTTAATCAAATATCTCTTATATTTATAACATATTTTAACTTGTATTTGTATATCAACACACAAGCATTGTAATATTAAAATCATAAAATATCAGATTTGAAATCAATGACCTTTTCTTCTAAATTCATAATGTTATGTTTGAATATCGGAGAATTTGAAGGAAAAAGCAAAAAAAAAAAAAAAAAAAGAGAAAAAAATATAAATTTAAAATTTATAAATTATTTTTATATATTGCTTCAAACTCATTTAACTTATGTTAATCTTTTTATTTAAGATTAAATAATTTATATTATATATATATATATATATATATATATATATATATATATATATATATATATATATATGTTTCTAATTAATTTTAATTATTTTTACTATTTTTTTTATAGTAGAATCAAATATAAAAAAATATTTTTCTAAATAATTTTGTTTTTCCTTTAAGCCAATGACCAAGACAGCAAATGGCTTGGCGGTAACAGTTAAATATTTATTTTAAGTAGTAATAAATGAATAAAAAGTACTTTTAATCTAATGACAACCAAGGGATTCTTCACTTTTACATGAGAACGTGGTTGCCTCTCTTGGCCATGAATTGGCTCAACCCCTATTAAATTTAAGGAAAAATGTATACGAAAGAAAACAAAAATAAAATAAAATAAAATATAATTAAAAAATTATTTTAATATGCTATCTCATAAATAAAATTATAGCCAATAAATTATTTTAATATATTACTTTATAATCATTTAATTTATTTTCTCTTTTATAAAAATCAAATAATTTGAAAATAAATAAATTTTCAACAAATTTTAATTATATTATCTTGGTACTTTCCGAAAAGAAAAAATAATCTAATAGCATCCGACTTGCTTTCTCATTTCACATCGTTCATATGTTTTTTCTTTTATCCACTTTCCACGCTTTAATATCACGTCGTTCACATTGCTTCATAATCCAACTATCAACTATCAACTACCAACTACCAACCACCCTTATGCCTATATATTTGTCAATTTGGCATTAACTCACAATCAATTATTGTTGAAACTTAAGACCTAAATTTTCTTTGAACTTTGCCATCTAAACCTCAATAGCCACTTTAGGTGACCAAACTTATGTCGTATGGATTCACATTTTTTTTTCTTTTTTCTTTTCTTTTTTTTTTCAAAATGAAAACCACAAATATTGGACGCTTTATTTTATTTTCTTTCATGTCTAAAAAATATTTCTAAAATTTAAATTATAAAATAAAAAATATAATAATATGATATCCCATATCAAATAAGAAAAAAAAATTTGGACTCCTCTTAATCAAATCGGGTATGAAATTGATATAATGAGACATTATATGGATATGGGATGGATGATTGTGATATTTCAATATATAGAAACTATTTTTTTAAATGTGGTTATTATCTCACATTTTTTTTAATTAAATGTTTATATTTTTTGATAGGGCGTAAGAAATATATTTTTATTTACTTAAAATTTTAAAAATATCAAAACTATTTGTGTTTTCAATAAAATTATTTTTAAATATAAATCAATAATATTATTAAAATAATTAATATTCATTTGGATGCACTTTCCATTTTTATTTTTAAAAATAAAATAATACATTTTATATAAAAAAAATACAACTTAAAATTTAAGCATTCTCATATTTTATATAAAACTATTACTATTTTTTTTAATTTTTTTTAAAATAGATAATTCATGGAAACGGACACTTTTCATTTCTTCCATTGCTAAAAACAAAAATTAAAATCATTTTATTATTAAAAAATAAATAAATAAATTATTTAATTACTAAAAATAGAAGAAAAAGAAAAAGGACCAAAGAAGGGCTTTGGTTTTCATGTGAAATCGGCGCCTTGACTAACGGCGCAATTTAAGATTGAACGCGCTTGCTCCGGTCGACCGACGCTAAAATTAGCGTGTATTGACTACTTGTGTGGCCACTTGTTTTTATTCGTGGCGCATTCAGAAGAATAAGCTTGATGACAGGGAAATTTGAATTTAAAAATTATTTTTAGCTCTAACGACGAGATCTGTTTTTATGACATGTTTCAAACACATCCTTTCTTTTTTTTTTTTTTTTTTTTTTTTTTCCTTTTCTATTTTATAAAACAGTATCTTTAATCAATAAATGAAATATATTAATGAATTCAAAATTTTAAAAGTCTGTTTGATAATTTTAAGAAATGCTTATAATATTTTTAACATTTAAAGATTTTTATCTTTTAAATATTAAAATGGTAAAAAACGCTTTTTAAAATTATTGTCAAACACATTCTAATGATGTATTTAACAAAAATTTTAGAAGATGTTTTTAATTTTTTAACACTTTAATAATTAAAAATTGTAATTATTAAAAATGTCATAAATGTTTTCTAAAATTATTATTAAACGGACTTTAAATTTAATCAATTTTATAAAAGAATTACTAATCAAAATGATATCTTCATATATTAATTAACTAGTGTACCTACTCCCAGAAAAATTAGTAGTTTGTTAGAAAAAATTGGTAAAGGAAATAAGTCAATTGTTTATAGAGAGGATAAATAGCCTATAAATTTATTTTTGATTTATTATTATTATTAATAAAAGGATATAAATTGGTGACTCTTTTTTTTATTTGAAATTAATTAATTAATCATTTTATTTGAAATAAAAATTGAAGCAAAAGAGAACAAATAAAATGGTTATTAGGTGTTTCTTTTTATATTAGCTATTATTATATATTAAGAAAAATATTAGCCTATAAATCAAACAAGTATTAGAAAATGGATAAAAGTATGAAAATTTTTAATTTTTTTATTTTGTTTACCGTGGAAAATATAAAATAATACAGTATAATGACAAGTTGTCTTATTTGGGAGCTACTCAAGAAATCCTCACCCGTATTCTAACAAGTTGCTAATAAACTCCCAACCGTTTCAATAACTCCTTTCTCCTAATGAGTAAAAATGAATTCAAAAAATATCTACAAAAAATTATTTTTAAAATGAGAAGCTATTCAAATGATTTGCAAGATTTGACCTATGGATTTACTCCAACAAATGAAAACACCATTATGATATTTTACCATAGAGTTCATCCTTTATCCCGACAAGATAACTACCAAACAACTCAACCTTCAATAATGCATGACCACTTTTCAATGAGGTGAAGATTCTTTTATAGATGTGACCAAACAAGAAGACTAATTTCTTCACAAGATAATGGAATACCACCAAATAATTCTAGATGAAAATGAAATATAGCAAAAAAAAAATTATTAGACATCCATCTTTTACGAAAGGGACACTCTTTCACGAGACACTAAATAACAAAAAGATAAAAGTAAGAAATTTTAAATATTTAGAAGACGGACTTGAATTCATTTGAAATCAATCTCATCAATTACAGAAGAAGACTCAAGTTAAGACCTTTATTTGTTTGCTTAAAGCATCAAAACCAATCATAGTAATTCAAATTTAATTACAAGTGCAATTCACAAGTTAATTAATTAATTATTTATTTTGTTTTGTTTATATTAGTTAGTTTGTTCAAATTATTAAGTTGGTCTCGTGTGTTATATCCTTTGGTTGATAATTTTGGGATTTATTAATTTTCAATTCTTTATGAAGTTTGAATATATTTTCTAATTCTTCTATAGTTGATTTTGAAGGATTGTCTTATGAAGTAATAGTTTTAGAAGAAGGAGCGGATATTTCTATCTTTTTTTCTAATTTTTTCATGAGTTCATTAAGAAGTGGATCAATTGAAGTGGTTTTTAATTTTATTAATTAATTTTTAGGGATTTAAAATAATTTTCTTGTTTGAGGGGGGCTTCTTGAATTTGAGATTTAGGGGGTGAAAGTCTTGGGAATTCATTTTCTCTACCAAATGATCTTGGAATATTAGGTTGAAAATTTACTTCTTAAATTCTTACTTCTTAATTTATGTTTCTTGCAGAAATGTAATTGAAGAAAGATTTTAAGGATGAAGCTTTGACCGAACTTCTCTATTGTACCAAAATATTTAACCTTTTTACGTAGCAACTTTGGTCAAGAAAAATTAGAGAAAAAGTCACTACGACTTTTATAGTACTCCGGGTATCGTCCTCAATGATTAACTTATGGAAATTGTCAATACTAGAATAAATAAATTGCTTTTGTTTAAATCCTAAAGTGAAAAACAATATGTGAATAATGTGAAACTAAGTAAAAGAAATTAAATTAATAACAAAATGAATATTGATTTTAAATTCGATTGATTCGAGTTTAGGGCTTTCCACAATCCAACCTAAGGTATAGAAATTAGAGAAAATAAGGGTCTTATAAGTAATATGATCTTAGGGTTTTGGGATCCTTGGTTGGTCACGATCAAGTTGAGTTCTATAACTCAAAATTGTATTCGAAACCTAGTTTTTCCTTTTTAAAACATATTCCTAAAACCATCAAATGAATGAGATTGATTAACAGTTTAAAATTTGACTTTTTAACCCTTCCTACTCCTTATAGCTTTGTTTTGGGGCAAATAATGATAGAGAAAACGAGGATAACTAATAATCAAGAATTACCAAGCATCACTAGTATCGAGTAATAACCTATTGTATCATTCCCTAAACAAACTCACAAGGATAGGATAAAAAAAATTGATAAATTTTCACCCAACCAATAATTAATCTCATTGTTATAATAATTTACCCATTGTCCTTATAGGTTTCCTAGCCCTTAGGTTTTCATGCTTCGAGCCCCAAGTTGGCTTTGTAGCCTCTCACGGGGGTGATGTCACATTCACGATCCATAATAGGGTAAAAGTCCATAATTTGAATAAAAAAAAAACTAAAAACAATATATTTAATAAATAAGAAAAAGAAAAGTTCTTGTCTCCTTCCACCTCCAATGTCAAAGTCTCTGGAAAAATATCCAAGATCTCCAAAACCTAGAACAAAGAGAGTTTATATAATATCATCAATTACCTAACATGTGACACACTCTCATTGACCACTTATTGCAAAATAATTACCTAAAAATGATAAAATAATAATAATAATAATCATAATAAAATGGTGATTTCTAGTTATGTGGGGTCCACTTAGGGGGGATGGAGTGCCCTAGATGCAATTCCTGAGGTAAGGAAGGTGAAACATCAAAGTGGCAATGGGTGAATTCAAAATTGGTGTCATTTCGAAGTGGATTTCGAATTCATAAGTTGGATTTTGAATTCATAAGTTGAATTTCGAAATGACCCTGTAGCTTGGTTCAATTGTCTTCAAATGGCCATAACTTCTTCATTTCAGCTTTGATTTGTATACTATATGAAGTGTTGGACTCCTGACTTCCCAAGCTTCAAAATGATATATAGTATGTATAAAATGGACTCTGGGAAGTGCTCCAAATTTGTTCTCAAGTTCAGAGTATATATTGCCATAAGATTTTTGAGTTACAAATTTCCATGCAACTGAATCTTGCTTCATGCCTCATTTCCCATATTTTTTTTTGCCTTCTTTCTTACTTCATAATGGTCATTTCTCATCTTTCAAACTCATGATATCCTTGTCTTGCCTTTTCTTATGGTCCATGAGTTTTGACTCACTTATTTCTTCATTTAGCCTTTTCTTAATCTTTCAAAATCTAAAATGATTCAACTTGCACCATTTTCTTCCCTTAAACTTGAGATAAGTCTCCAAAGTACAAATTAAACTCATGACTAGGGCCTTAGCATTGATTTAGGTCAAGTTGGGTGATTTGAATGTCCTTTGGTGCACAAATCATATTGAATATGTGCCATTAGAGCACATATTTTGGCTCCAATCAAGCTTTTGATTGATACCATTTTATTAGATCATAACAAAATCAAATAATTAAAATAAGAGTATTTAAAAGAGACAAATTAAAATAAAAAACTAATTAAAAGACAAAGCAAATTTAATAATTTGAACAAATTAACTAGTATAAACACAAGAAAATAAATGTTTTTGAACAAAACAAAATAACTAATTAATTAACAAACTTGTAAATTACACTCGTAATAAAATTTGACTTAGAATGATTGTTTAAGATCTTTGAGTGGACAAATTAGGGTCTTTAAAATTTAGATTCATAAGAGAAAGAAGTAGAAGCCAACAAGTTTATAAGAAAATCTCTATGATATTTTCGTTAATGTCCTTTGAGAAAATAAGACTAAACTTAAATGAGAAAAACAACTAAGAAGGGGGTCAATTAGGTTTTTAAAAATTCTTTTTGAACATAACAAATTCAAGTACAATAGAAGCAAATATAAAGAGATAAAGTTAGAGAAATCAAACTCAGATTTTGTAGTGGTTCGACACTTCCTTGCCTACGTCCACTCTCCTCAAGCTCCTAATCGAGTGAGGGTTCTACTAACTTGAAGCTTTAACCAAGCTTCTAATCTCCTTTACACTTGAATTCCGGCTCCAATGGGTTCTTTCACAATCTCTTCAAGATTCAACTCACTTGAAGACTCTAATACTCAATTTATAAGAATAAATTTCTCTCAACCTAGCTCAATAATGGCTTAAATATAAATCAAAGCTAGGATGAATCACAAAGGTGCACTAAAGGTTATGCAAGTGAAGATTTAATGCACCAAGAAAGAAATGAAAGCTTTTAAGGCAAGAACAAGTGGGTAGACAAATAAATGCAAGTGTTCTCTTGCTCATAAATGAAGTAGAACTTTCTATTTATAGGTTTTTAACCTTGGGAGCCAAGAAAAACAAAAGGCAACCTCAACCGGTCGAGTTGGGGGTCGACCGGATCACTAGCCGTTGGAGCATTTAATGCTTTGGCAGGTTACCGTTGCTTTGATTAGACCTCGACCGAAGGTCGACTGGGAAAGAAGATGCCTCAATTGGGAAGATAAATCTATTGGAAGAGAGAGAGAGAGAGAGAGAGAGAGAGAGAGAGAGAGAGAGAGAGAGTGTGTGTGTGTGTGTGTGTTTTTTTTACACTCCTCGATAGGGCAAAGGAAATTGGTCAACTGGTATCCTGGCAAGTTGAGCCGGTTGGCCCAGTGTCTTGACCGGTTCAACATTTTGACCCTGAAAACCTATCTTTTTTTGGTATTTTCTCTTCTAATACTTAGGCAAGGTCTTTAGGTAAATTAATATGCCAAGTTTGAAACGTTTTGCCTAAGGTACATTTGAGAAAACTCGGTTTTTAGTGAAATTGTAACTTTAAAGAATAAACCGAGTTTTCCAAAGATGCATGAAATGATATGTAAAACCTAAATGCACCCATGCATTCATCTTACATTTGTTTCATATGATTAAAGGGCTTCCAAAAGTCTTGATCTTGCATCCATTAGGTCTTTTGATGAATTTCCAAATTAATACCTGAGATTCTTTACAATTCAAACCAATTAGTAACTTAACCATGGTTTGTTAGCATCAAAACCTGATTATGAGAACCCTTGGGCTAACACCCTCTTTAATGAGCTTGAGTCTTCTTTCACAAAAGCAATTAGGAGTAATTGAGTATTCAAAGACATGCAAAATAGGAAAAACAAATTGGGCGCTCAAATGTCTAATAGGGGCCACTTAAGCGCCAACATGGAGGCACTTAAGTGTCTTGTGTATTTTTCTCCATATTTTTCAAAATTGTGTTTTTCCTAAATGGTTACAACTAAAGAACTATGATCTAGGTATAAAAAAGTTTTTAAAAATTTAATTTGGGTGTACATATACAACCTTGAAAATTCAAAGATATCATCGTTATGCCCTAGTTACAAAACTTCAACATCAAGTTCAAGTGCATAGAATCTTCAAAATCCTTTTAGGGATAAAAAACAAATATATGAGTTGTCAAGCCACAATATGGTTTTGAGGTAGTCCATTAAGGAGCATGATGGAGTATTGTATCTTGGTCATGAAGAACATGTAGAGGTGTTTGATCAGTATAACGCTTATGGAAAGAGACACTTAGGTTAGGTAAAATTACATTTTTTTTTTTCTAGAATAGACTCATAATTGTTGTATCTATAGAGGTTGAGATAATCTTTAGGTGATCTTTTGGGTATCTTCGATATTCAATCAGTAATTAGATTTAGTTTGAATTATTAAAATTGGTATAATTTTTTCAATGGTTAATCTAAAATTAGCAACAAAATCTCATCGATTAATAAGGATGATAATTGAATCAATTTAAACAAATCTAAAAGTTATTGACTTAAGAAAATTCATTTGGATGTATAATTTTAGAGTACTATGTATTCATTCTAGTCTTGATAGTTCTTTGATCAAGAACACAAACATATAATGAAAATAATTTATATATGGTATCTCATTTGCATTAGACAAGCTCTTATTTTTTTCTAAACTACTTTTATAGTACTTCGGGTTTTTTAAAAGATTATCAGGAGCATTTAAATTATTTTGTCGTGTGAATGTAACGTAAAAAGTATTCTTGATTTGAAAAGTTTGAAATAGACATGGGAATAAAGTTGGTTTTTCTCTCTTAATTTCCACATAAAACAAAAATAGAACAAATGAAACTTTGTCTTGTTAGGTGGGAAAGAAAATTATGGGAAAAAAAGAGAAAATTGTAAGTGGAATGATTTGTCACTAAAAATTGACTTTTAGAGTTTGTTTATTTTGTTCTTTTTTTTTTCTTTTAAAATAAGAATGTTATATTTGTAACATTTAAACTTGATCGTTAAAATCAACATAATAAAATCCAATCATGAATGCTAATATTAAAAATGATAAAAAAAAATGTAATTAAAGACAATGTAAATATTAGCTTAATTTTTTAAATGACATTACAAATAATAAAAAATGTAATTAAGACAATTTAAATATTGATTTTTAAAATAATTTTATTGTAATCTATTAGGATTTAGTTTGTGGAACCATTTTCCATACCATTTTCAAGTAGTAGCTATCTTTTGTTTAGATTAATATAAGAGTTGTAGTGATTTTAGGAAACGTTCCCATCTTTTCTAAGCTTGAAAGTTTTTATCTTTCAAGTATTAGAAAAGTTAAAAATGCTTTTTGAAATCATTGTCAAAATGTATTTTAAGGCCTTACCTATTTTTTCTAGTTCTTGCAATAGATTAAGTATTGAATTAGATAAGATGGAGACATCTTATGGATTATTTGAGGGCCTATTTGGAACAATGGCGATGAAAATGAAAAATGAAAAATGAAAATTCCATTTCATTTCTCATTCTTATTTTTTGTAAAACTTGGTTCATCCATAATTTCCATTGATTTTTTTTAAATGTTTTTTAGAATTGCAATTATTTAATGCATGAAACTTTTTAAAAACTTGAGAATAGCTTTTTGAAGTCTAAAATCTTTTCACTTAAAATATTTAAAGGAAATTTCTTTATGATATGAAAAGAGGCTTCAAAATTGAATCTTCCCATAATTTTGAATGGTTTTTCCTAAAGATATATAGAATGGTAAAAAAATAAATAATGGTAGAAAATCAAACGCAACTCATAATAATTATGGAGACTTCCAATCAAAATGAATTTATACAGTCCATATTTTCAAATTTTATACATAATATTCATGAATTTCAAACATCAATAAAACAACTTGTAATTGTAATTAACAAATTTAAATCATAAAATTAATAATTATTTTATCTACATTATAAAATTCATTTCAAGAAAGTTTTTTGGGGCCCATTATAATACTGAATTAACACATATCGAAAAATGATAATAACAAAAAATGTCACATATATATTTTAGGTATTATACTTTGTACCTTGATTTGATTCCATTGCTTTGTACATCAATCTCATTTATTTATACCCCTATCTAATGATTAAAGTTTTACCATTTATTTTGAATGACCATATCACATTTTCGGTATGCCGATTTTTCACGTTTATAATAGTGATAATAGAGGAGGAATGGGAAAAAACAAGTATGGGATGGGCTCATGTATAATACATGATCTCTAAACTCAGAGATCCTGGCTCATTATTAACCCACTTGGGATGGGCTGGTTCTTGGTCCAGCCCAATAACTTAGTTAGGTCCAATGAGAACTTTCAAGCAGCTTTCCCAAGTTCAAGAAGAAAACTTTCTAAGTTGCAATCGGTGGTTTGGAAAGAGTGTAATTTTTACATTTAAAAATAGATAAAGTTTGTTGCCAACGTGTCATTGGATTTTATGTTGGTAAAACTATATTTTAAAAATAATTTTATCAAATAAATTTTCATATTTTTGAAAATTCTAATTAAATAAAAATGCTTTCACAATATAACATTTGAAAAAAAAAACATTAATCTATATGTTTTTTCAAAATTCAAGTTTGAAAATAGTTTTTTAGGAAGTATTTTCTATTTAACTTTGGTTTTAAAAATTGTTTTTAAACAAAAAGGCCAAATAATGCTATAACTTTCTAAGTTACACCACCAAACAATCTTCTAGATTTGATACTATTTTTGTATGCTAAATAACCTAAGCTCTTGACTTCTTCCTAATACCTTGATTTACATTTTTTTTTTTCTTCCGGCTAAGAATTTTTAGCATTTAAGATGAGTATAGTTTTTTTTTTTTTTTTTTTTTTTTTTTTTTTTTTTTTTTTTAAATTTATAAATGAATTTTCATGTTTATCTTAATCTTATGGACCTTGACTTAGTGCCAAGTCATGGTCTTTCTATCCACATTTTTTTTTCTCTTTTTTGTCGAAGTCAAGGTCTTCAATTAAGACACTTGGTTTTTGTGGTAAGGCAAGGTATCAAGTCATTTTTCACTCAATTAGTATTTAATATAATACAACTCATATAATATTAAAAACAAAGAAAAATGAGGCTATCATTGTCATTACTTAAATCACCTTCTATATATTTTTGTTGAATTGAAAAAGCAAGAGAAACAAGAAAGAAGTTTCAAGTAAGGTTCAACTCCACTAATATTGATAAGTTATTTTTAATATGTTTTTCTATCTAATTCTTCTAACTCTCTTACAGGTGATTTTGGTTCTCGCCAATCAAAGTAAGGTTGATTTATGAGATGATTATAATTGTTTTTCTTAGTATATATTTACATATGCAATTAGTAGATCTTTTTAGACTAGTGACATTTGTTAAATGTGTTGTTTAAAATAAATTCTTCATGTTGATACAATTGTCTTTTAAATTTGGTCAATTTTTTTCATTTTTATGTTAGACATAAAACTTTAATTTAATTCAAGAAAATGCTGACTACATGTTGGAATTCAATTTTTACAGGTGCTCCCTACTAGAGAATTGAATATTTACATGGAGAGAATTTCAATTCTTGGTTTCATTTTAGTTATTCTCTATTTCATAACAATAGAACTTGCATATAATGGTCATACCCATATCAACAATGATGTTCAATGTGAACAAAAGGCTCTTATTGACTTCAAAAGTGGTCACAAAGATCCCAACAACAGGCTTTCATCATGGAAATGAAACAATTATTGCTCCCGACAAGGAATTAGTTGTGAAAATGGCACAAGATTTGTCATTTCAATTAATCTTCATAACCCTTATCCTCCTAAGAATGTATATGAGAACTAGAGCTCTATGAACTTGAGTGGAGAAATTAGTCATTTGTTAATAAAACTCAAGTCTTTGAAATATCTAGATTTGAGTTTCAACTCATTCAAAGCCATGTCAATTCCTCAATTTTTTGGGTCTCTGAAGAATTTAATATATATAAACTTATCAAGTGTTGGGTTTAGTAGAGCAATTCCTTCAAATTTAGGGAATCTTTCTAACTAGAAATATCTCAATCTTTCTTTTAAGTATCCTATCTATATGAATTTTGGATATTCTAATGATTTATTTGTTCAAAATATTGAATGGATGACTGGTCTTGTTTCCTTGAAGTATCTTGGTGCAAAACATGTTAACCTTTCATTAGTAAGAAGTTAATGGATTGAGGTGCTAAACAAGCTTCCAATTTTAATTGAGTTGCATCTAGATAGTTGTAGCCTCTTTGGCTCAATTCCATCTCCAAGCTTTGTTAATTTTACTTCACTTGTTGTTATAGCCATCGATGTCAACGAATTTAATTCCAAGTTTCCTAAATGGCTTTTAAATGTCAGCAATCTTGTATCCATTGATATAAGTTACAATCAATTACATGGGAGAATTCCACTTGGTTTTAGTGAGCTACCCAATTTGCAATACTTAGATCTCTTGGAATTTCAATCTCAGGGGCAGTATCTTTCAATTGTTGAGGAAAAGTTGGAAAAAGATAGAAGTTCTAAATTTGGCTCAAAATGAATTACATGGTAAGCTTCTTTGTGTTAATATAAAAATTGATATTTCTTTGTTGATATGTTAATGTATAGTTAAATATAGTTCATAATTGTGTATATGAGTGTTGAATATGTATCAATATACTAATATCGAATAATCACTATATTTGGTTCACTCGTTGGAAACAAAATTCTTCTTATTAAAAAAAATATTATTTTTAATTGTAAAATTCTTAGAAGGAAATTTAGTTTCTTTTTTATCAGGAGCATTTAAATTATTTTGTTGTGTGAACGTAACCTAAAGAATATGCTTGATTTGATAAGTTTGAAATAGACATGGGAATAAAGTTGGTTTCTCTCTCTTAATTTCCACATAAGACAAAAATGGAACAAATGAAACTTTGTCTTGTTACTTGGGAAAGAAAATTATGGGAAAAAGAGATAAAATTGTCAGTGGAATGATTTCTCACTAAAAATTGACTTCTAGAGTTTGTTTCTTTTTAAAAGAAGAATATAATATTTGTAACATTTAAACTTGATTGTTAAAATCAACATCATAAAATCAATGCTTATATTAAAAAATATATATATGTAATTATAAACAATGTAAATATTAGCTTAATTTTTTAAATGACATTAGAAATAATAAAAAATGTAATTAAGACAATTTAAATATTAAATTTTAAAATAATTTTTCAGTAATCTATTTGGATTGAATTTGTGAAACCAATTTCCACACCATTTTCAAGTGGTAGCTATCTTTTGTTTAGATTAATATAAGAGTCGTAGTGATTTTAGGAAACACTCCCATCTTTTCTAACACTTGAGAGTTTTTACCTTTCAAGTATTAGAAAAGTTAAAAACACTTTTTGAAATCTTTGTCAAAACGTATTTTAAGGCCTTATTTATTTTTTCTAGTTCTTGCAACATATTAAGTATTAAATTAGATAAGATGAAGACATCTAATGGATTATTTGAGGGCATGTTTGGAACAATGGCAATGAAAATGAAAAAAGAAAATTCCATTTCATTTCTCATTCTCATTCTTATTTTTTTGTAAAACTTGGTTCATCCATAATTTCCATTGATTTTTTATTTTAAAATGTTTTTTAGAATTGCAATTATTTAATGTATGAAACTTTTTAAAAACTTGAAAATATCTTTTTGAAGTCTAAAATCTTTTCACTTAAAATATTTAAAGGAAATTTATTTATGATATGAAAAGAGGCTTCAAACTCGAATCTCCCCATAATTTTGAATGGTGTTTTCTAAAGATATACAAAATGGTAAAAAATAAATAATGGTAGAAAATCAAAGGCGACTCATAATAATTATGGAGACTTCCAATCAAAATGAATTTATACCATCCATATTTTCAAATTTTATACATAATATTCATAAATTTCAAACATCAATAAAACAACTTGTAAACATAATTAACAAATTTAAATCATAAAATTAATAATTATTTTATTTACATTATAAAATTTATTTCAAGAAATTTTTTTGGGGGCCCGTTATAATATTGAATCAATACATATCGAAAAACGGTACTAACAAAAAATGTCACATATATATTTTAGGTATTATACTTTGTACCTCTATCTGATTCCATTATACATCAATCTCATTTATTTATACCTTTATCTAAAGATGTAAGTTTTACCATTTATTTTGAATGACCATATCACATTTTCGGTATGTCAATTTTTCGTGTTTATAATAGTGATAATAAAGGAGGAATGTGAAAAAACAAGTATGGGATGGGCTCATGTATAATACATGATCTCTAGACTCAAAGATCCTGGCTCATTATCAACCCACTTGTGTGGTGGGTTGGTTTTTGGTGCAGCCCAATAATTTAGTTAGGCCCAATGAGAACTTTCAAGCAGCTTTCCCAAGTTCAAGAAGGAAACTTTCTAAGTTACAGTCGGTGGTTTGGAAAGAGTGTAATTTTTACATTTAAAAATAGATAAAGTTTGTTGCCAATGTGTCATTGGATTTTATGTTGGTAAAACTATATTTTAAAATAATTTTATTAAATAAATTTTCATATTTTTGAAAATTTTAATTAAATAAAAATGCTTTCATAGTATAACATTTGAAAAAAAAAAATTAATCTATATGTTTCTTCAAAATTTAAGTTGGTAAATATTTGACTCATGATTAAGAGTTGTATCAGAACAATTTTAAAAATTATATTTAATTTTTAAACCCTATATTTAGTTTTTTTGCATGGATTGAAAATAGAGTTTTATAATCTGTTTGATGATTATGTTTGAAAATAGAAAATAGTTTTTTTTAAATTAAATTTAAAAAACAAATTATAATTTGTTGTTGAAACATATTTCTAAAATCAAATTTAGGTGTTTTGGGTTTGTTTAGGAATATTTTTGAAAATGGTTTAATTTATTTTTTAGAATAAAAGTTTGTATGAAAATTTGGAATATTTTAAATATTTTTTTATGATCTTAAATATTTTTTTTAAATAACTGTTATCTTTAAAATGATAGACATAAATAATCTAAGCATACTCATAACAATCCTTAAATAGCAATTAGATCATAAGCGGAATTGAAAACAAATAAAAAAATGTACCTCCCGCCATTGCCATTATTATAGGTTAAAACAGTGTTTTCAATTTTTCAGGTTTCAGGTGCTTCTAAACCTTTCTCAACCTCCACTTAGATGGTGTTTTTTAAGACTGAAAGAGTTTGAAGGCTTAGGGAACCCTACCCTTTAGTGCTCTGCCATTTTTTAAAGACTCTCTCCATCACTAAGTTTGCTTCGAGCGTGCACATTGTCAAAAGACAACTTTGTTGTCCACACTTCTTTCTTTATTTAAGCCCACACTTCTTTCCTTATTTTAGCCCACAATTGTTTCCTTATTTCTTTATTTATTATTTTGTACAGTTAGCATACATTATTTGACAAATTATAGTTTACATGTATAGGGCTAAAATCATGCGGGAATTTATTTGCTTTCCATGTATAGCATTCTTGTAAAGTTTATATATAATATACAAAACTCAAGGTCAAGGTATTTGGCCATTCACACAATATTTTGACATGGTATCAGAACAAGGTTGCTAATTTTTCTTCCCTCAAATTCTTTTCTATCATCTTGATTTCGAAGTTGCCTCTCGTGTCTTTCGATCAAGTCTGTGTTGATCCGTGCTGCACCCAACCACAACCATTTTTCTCAGTATTTATATGGTTGTCGTGTGTCAGTTTTCTTCTGGGAGTTTTTTTGGCCCATCATTTTGTCTTGAGTTCTATTTATTTTCTATGAATTTCGCACCTGTGTGTGTTAAGTTTACAGGCACAAATTATTCTACCTGGGCATTTTAGTTTGAACTTTTCCTCAAGGGAAAAGACCTTTGGGGTCATATTGATGGCACAGATGTTGAAAAACCATCCACTCTTGACAAATGTCAGGATGTTGGGTCTTCTCTTTCATGGGTTGTGCTTGATGCACACACCATGTCCTGGCTTCTTGGTTTAGTGGAGCCTCATATTGTCACCCACTTGCTGCCCCATCGCTCCGCTCAATCTATGTGGGCTTACTTGAAGAAAGTTTATTATTAGGATAACGATACTCATCGCTTTCGGTTAGAACATGCGATTGCCATGTTTCAACATGGTAGTCTTTCCATCCAGGACTACTACTCGGCATTCCTGACTCTTTGGCATGAATATGCCGATTTGGTTACAACGGATGTTCCTATTGCCGCTCTCTCAACTATTCAGACTATTCACGCGACTACTCGACGTGATCAGTTTCTTATGAAACTACGTCTGAAATATGAATATGTCCGCTCCTCTTTACTGAACAGATCTCTTGTTCCCTCTCTTGATATTTTTTTTGGTGAGTTACTTCGCGAAGAGCAACACCTTAGTACTCAAGCTATTCTAGAGCAATCTCATTGCAGTTCCGAGATGACAACTGTAGCTTATGCTGCCCAAGGACGCAGACCGCCTATGTATTCTAAAAACTTGCAGTGTTTCTACTGCAAGGAATATGGGCATATTGTTGCCACTTGTCCTAAGAAGTTTTGTTCTTATTGTAAGAAGAAGGGTAACATTATCAAAGAATGTCGTATTCGCTCCCAGAATTGTCAGGCCCAAGCATTTCAAACTTCGGTTATTGTCCCTCTTGTAGCAACTTCTGCAGCACACGACTCTCCTTCAATTGCGTGCTCTGTTCCTGCACCAGATTACTGCACCCCAGAAAATGGTGCAACGAATGTTAATTTCAGCATTATCAGTAATGGGGTTCCAAGGTAACAATTCTACTAAACTCTGGTACGTGGACTCGGGGGCCTCTAATCACATGACTAATAATCCCACCGTTTTGTGTCATGTTCGGCCCTACGCTGGTCAATTTTCCATTCAAACTGCCAATGGCAGCTTTTTGCCCATAGCTGCTATCGGTGATGCCTCTTCTAAGTTCACTGATGTGTTTCTTGCTCCTCAACTTTCCAAGAATCTTATTTCTGTTGGCAAATTAGTTGATAATAATTGTGCTGTTAATTTTTTTGGTAATGGTTGTGTTGTGTAGGACCAGGTAACGGGGGAGCCGATCGCAAAGGGACCTAAAGTGGGGCGCTTGTTTCCACTATTTTTACCTGTTCCGGATTTTTCTCCACTTTCTTCTATTAAGTCTTTTGCTTGTAATAATGTTTCAGATCTTAGTATGATGTGGCATTGTCGTTTAGGCCATCCCAATACTTAGATCTTATCTCATGTATTGAACTCTGATTTACCTAGTAATAAGGATAGTTCTTCTTTATCTCTTAAGTGTGATTCTTGCAAACTTGGTAAAAGTAAAACTCTTCCCTTCCCTTTGCATGCAAGTAGAGCATCTCACTGCTTTGATCTTATCCATAGTGATGTTTGGGGACCTTCCCTAGTTAGTTCACATGAGAAATTTAAATATTATGTGACTTTCATTGATGATCATAGCAGATTTACTTGGGTCTACTTTCTTCACTCTAAATCTGAGGTCTTTCGTACTTTCATTGAGTTTTTAGCGTATGTTGACAATCAATTTTCTACTTCTATTAAGACATTACGCACAGATTCCGGTGGTGAGTATTTGTCTATTGAGTTTCAAGCATTCTTGGCTTCTAAGGGTATTATTCATCAATGTTCATGTCCCTCTACTCCTCAACAAAATAGAGTTGCCGAACGCAAAATATTCATCTCCTAGATGTGGTACGTACTCTCTTGTTAGAATCTTCTGTTCCATCCATGTTTTGGGTAGAGGCTCTGAAAACTGCTACTCACTTGATTAATCGTTTACCTTCTCAAGTCCTACATATGGAGTCTCCCTATTTCCGCTTATTTGCTAAGCAACCTAGTTATGATCACCTTCGTATTTTTTGTTGTGTATGCTTTGTTCATTTACCTCCTCATGAGTGACATAAATTATCTACTCAATCTGTTCGATGTGCTTTCTTGGGATATAATATGTGTCAAAAGGGATTTGTTTGCTATGATCCTACATCACATCGTACACGTATTTCTAGGAATGTTATTTTCTTTGAAAATCAACATTTCTTTCTTGTATCCTCTTCTACTATGCCATCTTCTTCTACTGTGGTCCTTCCTTCCTTTGAGCAACAGTTCTCAGATCTTCATCTAGCTAGTTCTCACTTTCAACCAGGTATTGTGTATACTAGACGCTCCCGCCCACAGTCTATTTTGGTGGCTCACCCGATATCTAATCCTACCATACTCCAGATTCAGTCAATTGCAGCACCTCCAACACCTTTAGTACGTTGCTCTCCTCGAGTGTCTGTACCTCTGAATAGGTATGGATTTCCCTCTTCCAGTTCTGGCAATTCTAGTTCAGCCTTTACTGCTGCATTGTCCAATTTTGATATTCCCACATGCTACTCACATCCTGCCGAGCATGTTTGTTGGCGACAAGCTATGCAGGAAGAAATTGTCACTCTAGAGGCCAATCACACTTGGGACATTGAGCCCTATCCTCCCACTATTGTTCCTCTGGGTTGCAAATGGGTTTACTCAATCAAGGTCCGATCTGATGGAAGTTTGGATCATTACAAAGCTTGGCTTGTTGCACTTGGGAATAATCAGGAATATGGTGTCAATTATGAAGAGACCTTTGCTACTGTGGCTAAAATGACTACTGTTCGTCTGATTTTAGCTCTTGCTGCTTCCAGTGATTGGCCACTACATCAGATAGATGTCAAAAAATGTTTTTCTTCATGGGAATCTTAAAGGGTGTATTTATATGAAGCCACCCCCAGGATTGTTTCCTTCTCCGACTTCACATGTGTGTAAGTTTCGTTGCTCTCTTTATGGTCTCAAACAGGCTCCGAGGGCCTGGTTTGATAAATTTTGCACCACTTTATTACAATTTTCATTTAGGCAGAGCAAGTACGACACTTCCTTGTTTCTTCTGAAATCAGACATGGGTATTGTTGTTCTTTTGGTTTATGTTGATGATATTGTGATCACTGGTTCCGATTCTGCTTTACTTGGTCAACTCAAAACTCATCTCTCCGAGTCCTTTTATATGAAAGATCTTGGGTCTCTCACATATTTTCTTGGTCTTGAGGTGCATCATAGTCCCTCTGGTATTTCCTTCAATCAACATAAGTATGCGAGTGACTTGGTGGCTACAGCTGGTCTATAAGAGGCTACTTCTATTGATACTCCTATGGAATTAAATGTCAAGCTTAGCAAAAAGGAGGACGACTTACTTGCTGATCCCAGTTTATACATGAAGTTGGTGGGTAGCCTTGTTTATCTCACTATTACTAGACTGGACATTTCTTTTGCTGTACAGCAAGTCGGCCAGTTCCTTTAGACTCCTCGTCATCTTCATTTGGCTGCTGTCCGTATGATCATACGCTATGTTCAAGGCATTTCTACTCGTGGCTTGTTCTTCCATGCAAACAATTCTACTCGCCTTGTTGCTTATAGTGATGCTGATTAGGCTGGTTGTGCGGATACCCGTCACTCCATCACTGGTTGGTGTGTGTTTTTAGGTAATGCATTGATCTCTTGGAAAAGTAAGAAGCATGACAGAGTCTCTAAGTCATCTACGGAATCTGAGTATCGGGCGATGTCTCTTGCTTGTTCTGAAATCATTTGGCTTCGAGGTTTGCTTGCGGAGTTAGATTTTTCTGAGACCAATCCTACACCTCTACATGCCGATAATACAAGTGCTATTCAGATCACGACCAATCTGTCTATCATGAGCGCACAAAGCATATTGAAATGGACTATCACTCCATCCGTGAAGCCTTTGAAGCTCGTGTTATCACTCTTCCACATATTTTCACTGACTTACAAATTGCTGATATCTTCACCAAGGCTCTCCATCATCATCGACATTGCTTGCTAAGTAGCAAATTGATGTTTGTTGATCAACCTGCATCAATTTGAGGGAGGTTGTCAAAGGACAACTTTGTTGTCCACACTTCTTTCTTTATTTTAGGCCACACTTCTTTCCTTATTTTAGCCCACAATTGTTTCCTTATTTCTCCATTTATTATTCTGTACAATTAGCATACATTATTTGACATATTATAGTTTACATGTATAGGGCTAGAATCATGCGGGAATTTATTAGCTTTTATTTGCTTTCCATGTATAGCATCCTTAGAAAGTCTATATATAATATAAAAAACTCAAGGCTAAGGTATTCGTCCATTCACACAGTATTTTGACACACATAACATGGGGTAGTGATGCGAACATGGTTCCAAACATTAATCATCGTTCCTAAATTGATGGAATGAATGTGGACCACATTCTGAATCACGTATTCGATTTGATACCGAAGATCCAGGAGAAACAAAATCCCAACATTCTCCCACTTGGTCCATGTATTCCATCATTCACCGTAGCAAGAAACAAAACATATGAATCATGACAATAGGTCCTCTAAAATCAAGAATTATCTTCCATGTATCACAATGCATCATGTCTCTCAAACGCTAGCCCATATAACTTAATGAATAAACCCTAGGTTTATTTTAGGTCAAAACATTAATGATATTTCTCAATAAATGAATAAAAGTGTACATAAAGAAAATCAAATATGAGAAAACATCACAAATAGAGTTTCATTGAAAATAACATTCGTTCTTACAACGAAAATCACACAAAGGAACCAAGTCCCAATCTATCTACATGATCCTTAAATTTCAACGGTGGCATGCCTTTAGTCAAAGGATCAACAATCATCAATTCAGTGCTAACGTGTTCAATAACCACTGTTTTCTCTTTAACACGTTCTCTTATGGCTAAACACTTGATGTCGATGTGTTGGTTTCGACTACTGTTTTTGTTGTTCTTAATCATAAAAACTGCAACTGAATTGTCACAATATATTTTCAATGGCTTACAAATTGAATTGATGACTCTAAGCCCAGAAATGAAAATTTTTAACCATACACCACGCGAGGTAGCCTCAAAACAAGACATGAACTCAACCTCTATAGTGGAATTTGCAATCAAAGTCTGTTTTGCTCTTCTCCAAGAAATAGCTCCACCAACTAGCATAAAGGCATATCTTAAAGTTGATTTTCGCGAATCAATGCAACCAACGTAGTCTGAATCAGAGTAGCCAATCACTTCTAAATTATTAGTCCGTCTATACATAAGCATGTAGTCTTTGGTCCCTTAAAGATACTTCATCACCTTCTTTGCAGCTTTCCAATGGTCTATACCTGGATTACTTTGATATCTTCCTAACATCCCAACAACAAATGCAATGTCAGGTCTTGTGCAGACCTAAGCATACATCAAGCTTCCAACAGCAGAAGCATAAGGAATGTTATTCATTTGTTCCCGCTCAAGATCATTCTTCGGGTACTGGTCCAAATTGAACCTATCGCCCTTTACTATGGGAACCATACTAGGTGAACAATCCTTCATCCGAAATCTCTCTAAAACCTTGTTGATATAGGTCTCTTGAGACAAACCCAAAAGGCCTCGAAATATGTCTCTATGTATCTTAATGCCAATGACATAAGTCGTATCACCCATATCCTTCATGTCAAAGTTTTCAAAGAGAAATTGTTTCACTTCATGTAGCAAACCCTTATCATTGGTTGCAAGTAAAATGTCATCCACATACAAAACAAGGAAACAAATCTTACTCCCATTGACTTTTTGATATATACGTTGATCCATAATGTTCTCCACGAAACCAAATGAAGAGATAACATCATGAAACTTCAAATACCACTGACGGGATGCTTGTTTCAATCCATATATGGATTTCTTAAGCTTGCATACTAGATGCTCACCACCACTAGAGGAAAATCTTTCTGGTTGTTTCATGTAAACCTCTTCCTCTATATTTCCATTGAGAAAGGCCTTTTTCACATCCATTTGTTACAACTCTAAGTCAAAATGTGCAACTAATGTCATAATGATACGAAGAGAATCTTTCTTAGATACAAGAGAAAAAGTCTCCTCGTAGTCAATTCCTTCATTTTGAGTGAATCCTTTAGCAATGAGTCTTGCTTTATATCTTTGAATGTTGCCCAATGAATCCTTCTTTGTCTTGAAGACCCATTTACATCCAATGAGTTTTGCACCATCAAACAACTCAACAAGATTCCAGACTCCGTTAGATGCCATAGAATTCATCTCATCTTTCATAGCATAATACCATAAATTTGACTTTTTGCAACTTATGGCTTGTGAAAATGTTTCAAGATCATTTTCGGCTCCAATGTCATAGTCCGATTCTTATAGATACACAACATAATCACTATGTATTGTTGTTTTTCTTGCTATGGTAGATCTCCTTAATGTTGTATCAACATTTTCATGAGGATCATGTTGCTCAACTGGTTGTTCAACAATTTCTGGCAAATCTTGAACAACTTGATCTACTGGATTATCATCAGCAATTTGTGGAACTTCAATGATTGGTTGTCTATCACCTGTTTGAACTTGAGGGGCATTGTGAATGACAATCAATCTATCACTTGAAGTGGATGGTTGAGCATCAATATGATATTTTTCATAAACAATGTCCTGAAATCGATCGCTACCACTAATCAAGTCATTTTCAAGAAACTTAGCATTTCTTGACTCCACAATCCTAGTGCTGTGAGATGGACAGTAGAATCTATACCCTTTAGACATTTCGGCATATCCAATGAAATACGCACTAATGGTCCTTGGGTTGTAAACTCTTACTTCAGACAGGCATCCCCAACCGCGTATATGTCACAAACTTGTTTTCCAACTTTTCCATAATTCAAATGGCGTCTTAGGAACAACTTTTGTTGGAACTCGGTTCAATATATACACTGTCGTTTTAAGAGCTTCAGTCCACAAGGATTCAGGAAGCTTGGAGTTGCTATGCATACTCCTAACCATGTCCATTAATGTTCAATTTCTTCTTTCAGCCACATCATTTTGGTATAGGGAACCAGACATGGTGTATTGAGCAACTATCCAATGCTCTTGAAGAAACTTCGCAAATGGACTAGGTGCTTGTCCATCCTCAGTGTATCTACCATAATATTCTCCATCTCTATCCATTCTCACAATCTTTATTTGTTTTTCGCATTATTTCTTTACTTCAGCCTTAAAAACTTTAAAGGCACCCAATGCTTCATTCTTGTTATGAAACAAGTAGATTTGCATGTATCGTGAGTAATCATCTATGAAGGAGATAAAGTATTTTGGACCATACGCGTCCATGTCTGGACAACAAATATCTGAATGTATGATTTCTAATATGTTTGTGCTCCTCTTGGCACCTTTTTAGACTTGTTGGTTTGTTTTCCCTTAATGCAGTCCACACAAGTGTCAAAATCGGTAAAATTAAAGTACTGAGTACTCTATCATTTACTAATCTCTTAATTCTCTGTATGGAGATATGTTCCAATCTCCGGTGCCACAATATAGAGGAATTTTTATTCATAACACATCGTTTTGTACCAGTGTGAACATGCATAGTGTTATTAGTGGTATCGTTTTGCAAATTGATAGAGAAAAGACCATAAGACAAGGTACCATTTCCAACAAGATTAGATTTATAAAACAAACTGAAAGTCTCATAAAAACTAAAAGGAACAACCCAAAGGCACAGTTTTGAAACTGAAATCAAATTCCTAGAGAAACTTGGAACATAAAATGTCTTTTCTAAATTCAAAATAAAACCACTACTTAAAACTAAACTACATGTTCCAACAACCTCCACATGTGAACACATCTTGTTTTCTGAATAAATGCATTGCTCATTTGGCATTGACTTCCTTAGGTTTTCGCATACCCTACAAGGTATTCGAAACATGGATTGCAGAACCATAATCAATCCACCATGTGCTATAAATAACATCAACCATATTATATTCATAACAAACGAATGAGATTGGATTACCTTTATTCTCAAGCCATTTCTGGAATTTGGTGTAACCCTTCTTCATGTGCCCCTTCTTCTTGTAGAAGAAGCACCTATTGGCCTTCTTGATTCCACCTTGGGGCGGTATTTTACCTTTTTTTTTTTTTTTTTCTTTTTGGCCTAATTATGATCCTTTCCTTCCATTGCCATTAATGCACTCTCACCCAATTCCATTTTCAGCCTTTTCTCCTCCTGAACACACATGGTCAGAAGCTCATTAATTGACCATTTATCCTTGTGTGTGTTGTAGGAGATTTTGAAGGGTCCATATTGTTGTGGAAGAGTGTTCAAAATATAGTGCAAAATGAAGGAGTCAGACATTTCAACCTTAAGTGTCTTCAATTGTGCCATAATGTCCCTTATTTGCATTATGTGCTCTCGCACACCACTCACATCGGTGAGTCTTAAGGATGAAAACTTCATTATCAGGGTGCTAGCAAGTGCTTAATCTGAAGTCACAAATTGCTCATCAATAGCCTTTAGTAATGCCTTGACATTGTCATGTTGATCGACAGAACCACGAATACCATCAGAGATTTTGGTCTTTACGAACATTAGACTAAGGCGATTTGATCGCTCTTATTGTTCATAAAGAGCTTTTTCAATTGTAGTGCTAATGTCAGTAATGGTTGGCTTGTCTTTCTTGATAGCATAATCAATGTCCATGAACCCCAAATGAAAGAGAATTCTCTCCTTCCAACCCTTATAGTTGTCACCTTTCAATTCAGGAATGTCACATTTTATATTAGAGAAATTCGCAGGTTGCATGATTGTACAAAAATCAAACATACATGCTTATACATGCTTATAATTCAAAATTGAGACTAATAACCATATCTCATGTTTTACCAATGTAACTCATGTTCCAAAATTATGAATCTAATGACATAAAACTTGCCTGTGGACTAAAGTTCTAATTCAATTAGATCCATGTAAAACCTTATGATAAAACTATCAAATTATGTTTCCTTTCCTAATTCTTGTGGGTAATTAAGAAATATAATTTGATATTCCATCCTAATTAATCATAAAAATATAATAAAAAATTCATGTGGGGAATTTTTTTATTATATCAAATATAATTAATTACCCGAAATGTCATTTTTCTATATGTGATCCTAAAACACTTAATGTATAATTTTGCATAATTAAAGATGTTGTGGCTACTCCTTAATTAATTAAAATTATATGGATCACTTGACATTTAATTAATTCACAAGAAAAACTTATAAAAATTGCATGAAACCATAAGCAATATGTACACAAAACTCAATATCAATATACTAATATTATTCAACTCAATATTGCATGTATAATAAAACAATAAATCATACACACAAAATTATGAAATAAATATTACAAGTACATAAATATCTAAAATTAAATCCATAAAGAGCCTTGCATAATTAAAGAATTAATTTAATGTGCAAAATTATTTTAATTTAATGTTGTATGGCAAGGCAAGGCTAAGACCAACTGGGCTATTGCCCCTTTTCTTATTTCTATTTTACTTATTTCTTTCTTGTTTACAGTCAAAACGATAAGCCCATGTAGTTGTCTTCTACTTTCAATCGGGTATGTTTGACCCATTTGCAACCCGAAATGAAACCCGAAGGTTTCTATGTATTCCAAACAGTAGATTGACGATTTAAAACATTGAAATGTTAGAACTCTCATCTCTTAATGATTTCTAACCATATTTTTCATTAAAAACTTCTAAAAAACATAAACTCCAAAATACCAAAACTCATTGTATTTTTTATATTAAAATGCAGATTGTAAAAACGAACAAGGCAAAGGCGCACATGCTCTGATACCAAATGATAGACATAAATAATCTAAACATGCTCATAACAATCCTTAAATAACAATTAGATCATAAACGAAATTGAAAACAAATAAAAAACGTACCTCTCGCCATTGCCATTCTTACAGGTTAAAACAGTGTCTTCAATTTTTCAGGTTTTAAGTGCTTCTAAACCTTTCTCAACCTCCACTTAGATGGTGTTTTTTTAAGACTGAAAGAGATTGAAGGCTTAGGAAACCCTACCCTTTAGTGCTCTGCCCTTTTTTAAAGACTCTCTTCATCACCAAGTATGTTTCGAGCATGCACAGAACATGGGGTTGTGATGCGAACGTGGTTCCAAACATTAATCCTCGTTCCTAAATTGATGGAATGAACGTGGACCACATTCCGAATCACATCTTCGGTTTGTTACCGAAGATCTAGGAGAAACAAAATCCCAACCTAAAATTTTATTTTTAATCATTCTTTATATTTGTATAATTATTTTCTAAAATTATATTAAAACATAACTGTAAACATTTAATATATGTGTTTCAAAAAACACTGGCTTCTTAGTTCTCAAAAATTATTTTCTTTCAAGAAATTTCCAAATGTATTTTCAAATTTGAAAACAACTTTTAAAAAAATCGAATTCCAAACAAGCTCTTTAGTACTTTCTTTTAAAGTATTTATGAGTAATGATTAAAAAAGATTTTGTATTTTAAATAAATGGATAACAACTTGTAGGAAATAAGAGTCCGTCATACCATATTTTTAAGAGTTTGTTTAAAACCTCTTTAAAAAATAATTTAAAATTACGTTTGATAGTGATTTTAAAAAAACATTTTTAATCTATCTAACACTTAAATAATAAAAAAATTTTAAATGTTAAAAAATTTAAAAACACTTCTTAAAATCATTACCAAACAAACTCTTAATTTAAGAAGTATTTTAAATGTTATAATAAAATTTAAAAGACACTTTTATACCATTGAAAAATCACTTACAATGTTTCTTAAATAAATACTTGATAATTAAATTTTAGAAAAAATGCTTTTACTAAAAATAGTTCGAAGAGAAATATTGTCAAATGCACTCTAAAAAATACTTTTAGTTTAAAAGGTGTTTTTGAAAAAAAATAAAATCAAGTATTTGATAAATTTTAGGAACTTATAACATGTTTTGAAAAAACATTTAAAAGGTAATTTTCCTAAAATCACTTAAAAAATAAAAAACATTTTAAGTAAAAACATCGTCACCGACACTCTAATTAAAAAAACTGTTTTTCAAATATGCGTGAACAACTCTTTTTTAAAAATTTTGCAAGACAAGCTCTTGGAATTATTTGAGAGTTCTTTTATAGAGGGATTGGTTGGTTATGGATGCTAGACTCTTACGTTAATCTGATCATGTTATAATCTCAAGTAAGGTGAAATTGATTAAATTGGAAATCCACCCTCGCAACGGGTTGAAAATTGATAGTTTCTGATTAGGTTGGGCTAAACTGAAATGAGTTGATTATTCAAATAGTTTAATTTTGTGATTAAGTTGAGCGGGTTTGAGATTTGGGCCGAACAATACCGAGATCCATACACAAGATAATGGATTCGGATCCGGATACGGGACCCGGCCCATTTGAGGCCCGACGAACATATTTGTATATCAAACCCCTAGATCCTGCGGCCAGGATCTAACCTCTCCCTGAAAAGAAATGTGAGCCGTTGGATGACTGAATTCAAAGCCACAAACAAACCCTACAAAACCCTAGTATTTCACTATCCTTCTTTTCAGACTGCTTCTGATTCTCAAGACTCCTATCTTCTCCACCGATCACAGGGGCCACACTCGGTGAGTAGAAGCTATTTTCCGTTTGGTTCCTTAGAAAATATGGTAGGAAATGCATAATTTTGGATCGTATTACGGTTTATGTGGGTTTGTTTTGGTTCCTACTCGAATGAAGTTGGTGGAAGTGATTGTTTCTTGTTGATTTCCGAGAAAATAGAACAGCAGTTGAAAGACTTTTGATCTTGTTACGTTTTATGCTGTTCTGGTTTGGTTCCTAAACGAATGAAAATGTTCATTTAAACCGAGAGATTTCAGGTATCTCAGTTTCCTTTTTTTTTTTTTTTTTCTCTGGACTTTCCTGGCATCCAAACATGGTTTTGTTGTTGGAGTTTACCTATAAGTGATTGTTGATTTGTTTGCCCCTGAAAAAAGGGACAAAATGGAAGAACCTTGGATCTTGTATTGTTTTATGTTCTGGTTTGCCCCTGAAATATCGACTTTGATTTTTCTTCTGGTGAATCTAGGGTAATGCGTTTCTTTGTTTTGCTTTCCAGTCAGTGATTTCTTCATGTATATTTGGTGCGTGACAAAAGTTTGAATATTCAATTTTCTGTTTTTCCAGAAAATGTGAGCTCTCCTAAGTTAAACCAGATGTTTATATCAAGCTATGCCGAAATGGCTTTTTAAGGATTCCCGTTTTCTTTTTCTATGTAAATGCTGGTTATAGGGACATCTAGGGGTTCAGACTAAATTACTACTTCTGATAATCTTTAATTAGTATAGTTCCTTTGGTTGTTGAGAAAGTGGGGGAAAGAAAATGGAGCCCTAAATATTATTTTTCAATATGTTCTGGTATTGAAAAAAGAATGAGCTGAAAAAGAGAGATAATCGAATTAGAATAGTTTGGTTTTTAGCTTTCTCTGATCTCAAATAAATCTAGTTTATTATTAATTTTCAAATTTTTTTTACATATTTGCTGCGTTCAATTTGTGTCCTACTCAATGTTTTAAATGGCTGTTGAGGCTTACGCCTTGAGGCTGGCCTCGAATCAAGGCTCTACAAATTAGCCTTGGGGCTATAGCCTTAAATAGGGTAATTGAGGCTTAGGCCTCACCGAGGCTTATAGCTTTGAGGCCTAAGCCTCCAATATCCAAAGGGTCTTCAGCTTTTATGAGCTTTTGGTATATATTTTATAAGAGGCGTAAGTATCAATTTTCAACGAGTTTTAATGGGTCTACCAACTATGCTTTTGTGGACTTTTGATAGAGATTTTATGAGTTTTGTATTGGGTCCCTACTTGGTTAAGCCTTTTACAAAATAAGGGCTTAGATGATTTCCAATTAATCTTTTAAAGGGTTAATTTCATTAATTTCCCTTGAGGTTTTGGCTAAATACACCGGGCCCTCATTGGTTTGAAATTTCATCAAATACCTCCCTTCCTTTTATCATTTGTTGTTTTCACTCACCTCCCCTCTAATTCAAAATAAGGGAGGTATTTGACAAATTTTCAAATTAGTGGGGACTAACTGTAGTTAGCTAAAACCTCAAGGGAGGTGAGTGAAATTAACCCATCTTTTAAATTGCAAGGAAAAAGAGTGATTGAGAAGAATAAGGGAATTGATGACTATTTTTTAATGGCTGATCTCATAAATAATCTAATTATTGATAGATCAAAAAAGATACCACTACAATTGGTGGATAAAGAAGAAGAAAGATGAGTGGATATTAACACTAATGTGGAGGATGATATAGCAATTGAATATAATAATGTTCCTTGGAGGGTCCTATTAGTGCTAGTAATAGCAATGTTGAAAATTATTTTTGATAAAATCATGAGAGAAAGCTAAATTTTATGAGGAAAAAAAATTAAATTAGAACTATTAACAATGAAAAATAATTAGTTTTATCATTATAAAATTTGTTTACCTATAAAAAATCATTATGAAATTTGTGCTTTTTATTATTTAACTTTCTTGTGACTTTATGAGTATATATTTTAATTTTTTTGATAATTTTTATTATTTATTTGTTTAAGTTGAGGCTTACACCTCATTTGCCATGAGGCTTAAGTCTCACCTTGTTTAGACAAAATGCCTCAAGATCGTCTTTAGCCATTTAAAACACTGGTTCTACTCTTTTTGATGTATTCATATTTCTTTTGAGATTTTGTTGTCTTTGTAGTGCTTATTAATTATAAAAGGTTTGTGATGAATATAGAATTTGTCATTTGATTGGTTTTTGGCTTGGTATAGAGATGGGTGAAGAGGAAGCCAAGGGAGGACCAGTGATTCCAGAGTCTGTGCTGAAGAAACAGAAGAGGAATGAGGAATGGACATTGGCAAAGAAGCAAGAGGTTGAGGCGAAAAAGAAGAAGAATGCTGAGAATCGGAAACTGATTTACAGTAGAGCTAAGCAGTATGCAAAGGAGTACGAGAAGCAGGTACTCTCCTAGTTTTGTCTCATGTATTTGTTTTTCTGTTTTACTCATGAAGATTTAGGTAGTTTTAACTAATAGACGACACATTTTTCATGCAGCAAAAGGAGCTGATTCAATTGAAGCGTGAGGCGAAGCTGAAGGGTGGATTTTACGTTGACCCAGAGGCTAAACTTCTATTTATTATTCGTATCCGTGGGTATGCACTTGGACTATAGTTATTTCCATCGATACCTTTACTTTCATATTAATATTCTGGTTCTCATTCCTGTCCACTCTGGAACTTTCAGTATCAATGCTATGCACCCGAAGACGAGAAAGATTTTGCAGCTCTTGCGTTTGAGACAGGTTAGATGTCAAACCATTGCATCTGGAAATGAGAAATATATGGCTGTTATAAATCTAATACCATGCTTTGTGCTTGACAGCGTTAAGTTTCTTCTCATATCTTATATAGATATTCCTCTTCAAAGGATATAGTGGGGTGGAATTGGGGTTGAACACCAGGGTGCCCTTTTTAGGAGTAGTATTGCTAGTTCTTGCATTGTTAATCAGAATTGTTTTCTTACTGTATCAGATCATATATATCTATATATGTATGTATATTTGTTTCACCTCAGAATCTGATGCTTATACCTTAGCACTGCAGCTGTGATGAAAACTTTGGGCAGATAGAAATTGGTATTATCCGTATTTTTTCTACGCTTTTGATAGTAGACTCTGACAGTAGTGGCAGTATTTACCAGCTAGCTATGCCCAGGTACAATGCATGATACTGTACCATATTGCTTCTGAGATAGGTTATGGAACTGTGGCCCATTAGCATTCATATCATGTCCATAAAACACGCTTGACACTCAAATGGCAAAGACAAACTACAATTTTCATTAACCAAAATAAATTGTCTAGTGAGAGCAAATAATCTAGATTGAAACGTTGAAAATCAATGCCTAACTATAGTACTCAAGAAGCTGAATTAAATGTATCGAGGATCAAATATCCCAAACTTGTATTCTTGATGCTATTTTGATGGTGAATCATTAGTTCATCTAACAAACTGCTTCCTTAGTGATTGAACATTGTTAGTTTTATGTCAAATGGATTAGTTATGCATCATCAAGGAGGATATAATGTCTCTTATCATGAGCTTACTAATCTAAGCAAGCTATCCCATTAGAAAAATGGAGTGTTCTTTGATGACATAAGATCTTCTCATTCACTTCTTTGAATACAGATATTCAATGGGGTGTTTCTTAAAGTGAACAAAGCAACAATGAACATGTTGCACAGGGTTGAGCCTTATGTGACTTATGGGTAAGTATCTCACTCTTTTGTTTTTCTTAAAATCCTATAAAAAGTCTAAACTTGTAAATTATTCATTTCTAATGTATTTATATTGCAAATATTTTAGGTACCCCAATTTGAAGAGTGTGCGAGAATTGATTTACAAGAGGGGGTACGGAAAGTTGAACAAGCAGAGAACTGCCTTGACTGACAACTCCATTGTGGAACAGGTTTTTATGTCATTCTGTATCTTGGTTTTTTATGAGCGATTGTTTGCTATATCTTGTTGCTGACCTGCTTTTGTGATGATAGGCTTTGGGGAAGTTTGGTATTATTTGCATGGAAGATCTTATTCATGAGATCATGACTGTTGGACCTCATTTTAAGGAGGCGAACAACTTCCTATGGCCATTTAAACTGAAGGCACCATTGGGTGGTTTGAAGAAGAAGAGGAATCACTATGTTGAAGGAGGAGATGCTGGAAACCGTGAAAATTACATCAATGAGCTCATTAGAAGAATGAACTAGACAGCTTGCGGTACTTTTGGCCTTTTTTTATTGGAAGTTTGATATCTTTTGCTTCTTATTAGCAATTGGTAAAGTTGGAGAATTCTTTTTCGGGTCATAAATATGAACAAAGTGTTGAGAAATTTAATTTGATATTTGTTTTTAGACTTTGATAGTAGATAACTTTATTACCTCTTGGAATTTTATCAGCATCCATGGAATTGATCAATGAGTGATTTTCTATTATAGTTGCTTACATTCAAATTTTTGTGTTGCAAGGTCAAATTTATATATGCCATTTAAATTTATGTATGCCACTTAACAACATTTTCCATATGACCCTCTTAGAATGAAATCTATCTTTAACAATCAAATGTATATATATATATGCATTTGCATGTTTGTGTGTAGGATAAATTATAAAATTACCCTTACAATATATGGTGCTTCTAGTTGGATTGTTTTAATAGTTATTTTTAGTATGCATTAAAATGTCAAATATTTTAACTTTTTTATTTGGTCAAAAAATTTTAAAAAATGAATAATAAGTGAAAAAAAAAGTTAAAAGAAAATCATATAAAGTCTCGACATTATGTTAAAAAACAAACAATACCAGTCTTTAAATTTTTTTCTTATGTTATGTGTAAACCATGTTCAAGTTTCAAATGGATGTTTTATATTAAGATTTTTGGTCTAAACTTGTTTGACTATCACATATATAGTTGTGATCTTTTATAATATTTATAATATATGTGTGTATCTCTTTAAAAATGAAAAAAAGAACAACTTTAGTGTCTAAATTGGCTAAGTAATAATATTGTATAGGACAAAGAGAAGATGATAGTTATCGGGTGAACATTTTTTTTGCCTCAAATCTTAAAAGATTTCAGATGTTTTATTATTTTTATTTTTTTTAAATTTAGTCTTAATTCTTTAAATTGAGTCTTATTTTCAAGTATGTATATGAATATACCAATTAAAAAATTTAATTTTTATTTGGAATATGAGCTTTGAAATTGAATGATATTTTTTCATCAATTTCAATTGAGATTTTAAACGAGTGTTAGACATGTTTAGACCATAGATGAAAAAGAAAAGAATAATAGTAGATTATGTGCAAAATTGTCTTGATATAATGATTAACCAAAGGATGCTATATCTTCTTCTATATGGAATTAATTTTCCTTTATTATTGATATATTTCACTATTTTTATTTTAATTCAATTTAAACAAAAATAGTCGTGTGAACAAAATCGATATTCTTTTTATTATGGTGTTATTTGACAATTTTCTTTCAATATTATTTTAAAAAAAGTTATAATGTAGGGTAAGACATTTTGGTAAAGGTAATAATCAATTCATTTCTTGGCCAGTTGATTATTTTCTTATTTTTAAGATGTAGAATGATCTGAATAAGAAGAAAAACGTAGTCAAGGTCTTTTATTTTATTATTATTTTTAAAATTTTAGAGGATGTTTTACTTGAAGACGGTTTAGCTTTTTGACTTGATAACGTGGTCAACACTGCATAGAGAATAAACTTCCTTTATCATTGGTCATGATCAAACAATGTGATCTACAATTCATACAAAATTGGTGGGTCGTGAAAAAGATAAGATTTTTTTAAAATTAAATTTTAGAGGATGTTTTACTTAAACATGGATTAGCTTTTTGACTTGATAATGTGGTTAATACTGCATATAGAATAAAGTTCTTTTATCATCGGTTATGATCAAACAACGTGGTTTATACTTCATACAAAATTGATGTGTCATGAAAAAGATATAGACTATCTTAATTTGATTTTAAATATTTATTTATTATCTATTGTGGTCAACACAAGATAGAAAATAGAGTTCATTTATCATCGGTCATGATCAAACAACATGGTCTACAATTTAAACAAAATTGATGGGTCATGAAAAAGATGCAAACTTTTAAAAAATAAAAATAAATTTAGAGGATGTTTTACTTGAACACGTATTAGCTTTTTGACTTGATAACGTGGTCAATATTGCATATAGAATAAAGTTCTTTTATCATCGGTTATGATCAAACAACGTGGTTTACACTTCATACAAAATTGATGTGTCATGAAAAAGATATAGACTATCTTAATTTGATTTTAAATAGTTATTTATTATCTATTGTGGTCAACACTAGATAGAAAATAAAGTTTATTTATCATTGGTCATAATCAAACAACGTGGTTTATACTTCATACAAAATTGATGTGTCATGAAAAAAATATAGACTATCTTAATTTGATTTTAAATAGTTATTTATTATCTATTGTGGTCAACACTAGATAGAAAATAAAGTTCATTTATCATTGATCATGATCAAACAACATGGTCTACAATTCAAACAAAATTGATGGGTCATGAAAAAGATGCAAACTTTTAAAAAATAAATATAAATTTAGAGGATGTTTTACTTGAACACGTATTAGCTTTTTGACTTGATAACGTGGTCAATACTGCATATAGAATAAAGTTCTTTTATCATCGGTTATGATCAAACAACGTGGTTTACACTTCATACAAAATTGATGTGTCATGAAAAAGATACAAACTATCTTAATTTGATTTTAAATAGTTATTTATTATCTATTGTGGTCAACACTAGATAGAAAATAAAGTTTATTTATCATTGGTCATGATCATTAATTAATTTGTTTAAACTAATTGTTCATTAATTAATTTGTTTTGTTATTTACTATTTTTATTATTTGTTTGTTACATAATTTTAATTAATTCATATTTTTATTCTTGGTCATTGCAGGTTCAATTCCAAGCTCCATTGGAAACTTTTGCAACTTAAAATATCTGGATTTGAGTTTTAATTACTTGAATGGAAGTTTACCTGAGATTATCAAAGGACTTGAAACCTGCAGTTCTAAAAGTCCTTTGCCTAATTTGACGGAATTGATGTTGTACGACAATCAATTGATGGGAACATTGCCGAACTGGTTGGGTGAGCTTAAAAATCTTAGGGTACTCTTTTTATCCGATAACAAATTTGAAGGTCCCATCCCTGCTTCTTTATGGACATTGCAACACCTGGAGTATTTGTCTCTTTCACGGAATGAGTTGAATGGAAGTCTCCCAGATAGTGTTGGACAACTTTCTCAACTGCAAGGCTTGGGTGTTTCTTTCAATCATTTGAGTGGAAGTCTCTCTGAACAACATTTTTGGAAGCTGAGTAAGTTGGAGTATCTAGTCATTGGCTCTAATTCTTTCCATTTGAATGTTAGTCCCAATTGGGTTCCCCCTTTCCAGGCGAATTCACTTGATATGGGTTCATGCCACTTGGGTCCTTCATTTCCGTCTTGGCTTCAATCTCAAAAGAACCTCGAGTATCTTGATTTCTCAAATGACAGCATTTCAAGTCCCATTCCAAACTGGTTTTGGAATATTGCTTTTAATCTGCAATGGTTGAATCTTTCTCACAATCAGTTACAAGGTCAGCTACCAAATTCATTAAATTTTTATGGTGAATCAGAGATTGATTTCAGTTCCAACCTCTTTGAAGGACCTATTCCTTTTTCAATCAAAGGGGTCTTTTTTCTAGATCTCTCCCATAATAAATTTTCTGGCCCTATCCCACTAAGTAGAGGTGAATCCATGTTAGACTTGAGATACCTTTTGCTTTCCGATAATCAAATAACAGGGGCCATCCCATCAAACATAGGGGAATCCCTACCCAGCTTGTATTTCCTTTCTCTTTCGGGTAATCGAATAACAGGAACCATCCCAAATTCCATAGGACACCTATCTTTTCTTGAAGTCATTGATTTTTCAAGGAATAATTTGACTGGAAGCATTCCTTCTACCATAAATAATTGCTTTAGCCTTGTTGCTTTAGACCTTGGAAACAACAATCTGTCTGGGATAATACCAAAGTCGTTGGGCCGGTTGCAATCGCTCCAATCACTGCACTTGAACCACAACGAGCTTTCAGGAAAGCTCCCCTCATCTTTCCAAAATTTAACAGGCTTGGAAGTTCTTGATCTTAGTTACAACAAATTGTTGGGTGAGGTTCCTGCATGGATTGGAGCTGCTTTCGTAAATTTAGTAATACTCAACTTGAGGTCGAATGTGTTTTGTGGAAGACTTCCCTCCCAGCTTTCAAATTTAAGCTCCCTGCATGTCTTAGACATTGCACAAAACAATCTGATGGGTGAAATTCCAATCACTTTGGTTGAGCTTAAAGCCATGGCTCAAGAGCAAATGAATATATATCGGTTAAGTGTGAATGCCAACTCCTCGTATACCAGCTCCTTGTATGAAGAACAATTGGTTGTGATTGCCAAAGGCCAAATTCTTGAATATACCAAGACTCTTTCTCTTGTTGTAGCCATTGACCTATCCGACAATAATTTAAGTGGAGAGTTTCCCCAAGAAATAACAAAATTGTTTGGTTTAGTGGTTTTGAACTTGTCGAGGAATCACATCACTGGCCAAATTCCTGAAAACATTTCAATGTTGCGACAATTGTCATCTCTTGATTTGTCAAGCAATAAGCTTTCCGACACCACTCCTTCAAGCAGGGCCTCATTGTCATTCTTGAGTTATTTGAATCTATCAAATAACAATTTCTATGGTGAGATCCCCTTTATAGGGCAAATGATAACCTTCCCCGAGCTAGCCTTTGTGGGAAACCCTGATCTATGTGGACCTCCACTGGTCATAAAATGCCAGGATGAAGATCCAAATAAAAGGCAAAGTGTTGTTAGTGACAAAAATGATGGTGGCTATATTGATCAATGGTTTTACTTGAGCGTTGGCTTGGGATTTGCCATAGGCATCCTAGTTCCATTTTTTGTTTTGTCAACAAGGAAATCTTGGTGTGAGGCCTATTTTGATTTTGTGGATGAGATTGTCAGATGGTTGTTGAGAGGAAGAGCAACCTATGCCAAAAATCATCCTAGAAGGCGATAAATTTTGTTTGTAGATCTTTCTATGCTTTATGTATCATTATAAGCTTTGGAAGTGAATTCACAGTTGCAATAGAAGAAAAGACAGTTATCAAGCAACGGTTTCTGAATTTTCAATGGAAGCAAATACTTCTTATTGTACCCAATTCAAGTTCTAAAGCAATATAGATTGTAGAGCCTCATCTCGATCCTCTTCATAAAGAACAGAAAAAACTGGATACCCTGTGCCACCAACACAACACAAATTAGACTTCTTAAAATTGAGACTATCAAGTGTTGTCTAGGTAGATGACTTGCAGAAACCAAGAAGAAAACATTGCACCTAACTCATGAAAACAACAAACACAAAAAACTAATCATTTCTCCTGAAACACTATTTGTATTTTATAATAATTCAACAAATACACATGCAGAATACTCCAAGTTAATTTTTTTTTTTTTTTTGCATCGACAAATTAACTTAGCAATTTGGGAAAGGGGAAATCATTTGTCTTAGTTGTAGAATGCATCATTTTACCTTGTAAATTGAGAGAAAAAGTAATCTATCTCAACAAACACATCCATGTTGATAAATATATTTATCTATTCTTTTATTTTTCAATCTTTTATCTTTCATTAGAATTTTTTGGGTAAACATTTGACTGATATTTTTTCATTAAAATGAATATTAATAGTTGAAAATTTTTAATTATAAATTATAATATTTTACATAAATTTTTGTTTACTTTAAAACAAATACTACATTAAAAGAAATAAATACAAAATAAATGGATAATAATTGTTTCTATAAATAACATAATGATAACTTTTCATATATAATAAAAATATAAATTATGTATTTTTTGTTAAGAAAATGGTAATCTTTTAATAAAAATAATAAAAATAGATACTAATATTTTAATAAATCAATAAACTTGTATTTATTTGTTAAGTTTTAAAATGTATAGATTTTTTTAAAATATTAGTAAAATAAAATTTATAGATTTATTGAAATATATTCATCAGTATCATGTTTGGAATGAGAATGGAATAAAAAATAATTCCAACAAATAAATGAATTTCTATAAACTATTTTTAAAAACACTTTTCTAGTAGTAAAAAACAAAAAACTGATTTATATAAGTTGTTTTTAAAAATAATTTTATATTTTGATTTTGTAAATTTAATTTATATAATATAAATTAAATTTAATTCAATTCTTATTACAAATAAAAAAAATAACTTTATTATTATGACTGAATTAAAAATAAATAGTTTTTAATAAAATATAAAAATAAATAAAAATAATAATTTTATTATTACAAATAAATTAAAAATAATTCAACTCTTTTCTGAAACCAGTTAGCCTTTTGGGCTCTCTTATGGGTCCTATCTCTGGGCCTAATTTCTGGGCCAATTTTGGGCCTCCCTTTTTTAACATTAATAATTTTTCTGAAGCCTTTTTTGCCTCCTTAAAGGACCATTTTCAGGCGCCTTTGGGGCCTTTGAATTTTTATTTTATTAAATTTTTTTCCTAATATTTTAGCTATGAATTATAATATTTTAGAACTTCACACAAATATTTATCTACTTTAAAAAAGAATATTAAATTATAAGAAATAAATAAAAAAATAAATGGATAATGAATATTTCAATAAACCACGTACATAACAAAAAATATAAATTATATATATTTTTTTAAAAGATGATAATATTTTAGTGAAAGTTATAAAAGATAAATATTAATATTTTAATAAATTTACCTTGTTTTGTATTGTTAATTTGATTTATTCTCATGCATTTGGTTGCTAAATTTGTTTTGTATAATTCTTAGTATAGTTCCTACATTTACAATAGAGATAAAGCACCGTGCAAAGGAGTATGAGGAGTTAAGTAGAAATTATAATCACATTTACAGTAGAGATAAAGCACCGTGCAAAGGAGTATAAGGAGTTAAGTAGAAATTATAATCACATTTACTTATCTTTTAAATTATAATCACATTTACTTTTCTTTTAATTTTATCTAAAATAGCGATGGTAGAAAACAAATTATTATTTCTTGGCTATCCAATAATTATCTTTTTTTTTTTTTTTATATATATACATTAATATAAGAAGTTGTTAACCTTATTTTTAGGGTGAGGAGTGATCTTAAAGACAACATTAATGGGCCTAAAAGCGGGCTTCTACACCTCAATTGGAGCTACCACATGACACCATGTCATAAGCCAACCCTCCCCTCTTCCTCCCCGCACCCACACCCAACCGAAGCCCACCCCACATGATACCCAACCCAATAAAAAAATGGACTGGGCCTAATTTTGGCCCATTTTCCTGGGCTGGATAGTTTGTACCTTTTCCTGTTTTTAGGCCCTCTTATGGGTCCCATCCCTAGCCTAATTTTGGGCCTCACTTTTTTTATGAAGCCTTTTTTTTTTGTCCTTAAAGGGACCATTTTTTGGCCCCTTTCTAGGCAACTTTTGGGTCGTTTGAATTTTTATTTTATTTTCTTTTTTCTGAAACCATTTTTCCTCTCTGCAAGGGCCTAGCCTAATTTTGGGCCTCACTTTTTTTATGAAGCCTTTTTTTTTTTGTCCTTAAAGGGACCATTTTTTGGCCCCTTTCTAGGCAACTTTTGGGTCGTTTGAATTTTTATTTTATTTTCTTTTTTCTGAAACCATTTTTCCTCTCTGCAAGGGCCGAATTTATGGGCCCAATATATGAGCCTTTTTTTCTTGGTTTTTCCTTCTCCATTTTAACTTCCAACTTTCAAAACCCATAATTTTGAATGAGTCATGGTCTTTGATTATTTATTTATTTATTTAATTTTGAATGATGTTGTTGTAGCACGTGACCATATTTCCATATTTAATTTTCATATATTTTGAAAGCGGTTTGCTACAATTTGTTGATGTGTATTGAAATTTTAATTTATGCATATTTCTTTCTTTTTGGGTTACATACAATGGACAAGGATTAGGTACCAAGAAATGACCAAAAAATAAAAAAATGATTAAGGAAAAAATGGTTTTTCTTTCTTTTGATCACTTGCAACCATCCCAAGCTGACTTGGTTTGAATGTGGTCCTAAAGGAGCAAATCCCCAAGGAGCAGCCAACAATATTCAGTTTCATCAATCTAATAGGAGAATCTATCCCTTTGATCAAAAGATCGTAAATGATTTCCAGACTTTCCATCTCCAATAAATATCTGTTGCCACTCATAGGAAAAGGCTTCCAAATATAAATTCGAATTGGATCTTTATCATCAATCTTCTGCATTTTATATGAGTCATGTGGGGCCTGAAGTCTCATTCAATTCAGAGGTCATCTATCTAATCCTAGGGTATTCTTAGCGATGAGTTTCTCTATCTAATGCCTCTGAAATTCTGTCTACCTTGGATGTTTTGATCTACCACAATCATCAAAAGTAGATTTGCTTCTAAAATTCTCTTGCAGGTAATTTCTATTCCATGGATATTTTGATCTGGAACAATCATTCAGTGCAAACATTCTTGGGTGAGGTGATTCTAATTATTTTTTCTTAACATGCATAGAAGGATGATGCACAAGTACTTGACAATTTTTCTTATCTACTTAGATTGATGATCTTTCTTACATGTGTTATCGAGTGTCTTGATGCATTTGTTTTCTTTTTATTCGTATATGGGAAACAAAATTTTTCTTCAATTCATGAAAGGAGATATAACATGTTGCAATTAAATTTTTACAGGTGTTCATAGTTGGTGAATTGCATAATAAATGGAGAGGATTTCAATTCTGGGTTTCCTTTTAGCTCTTCTCTATTTAATGGTGAGAGGAACAATTGCTTATAAGGATGAAACTCATTTGACAGATTGCCTAGAATCCGATCGAGAAGCCCTTATTGACTTAAAAAGCAATCTCAAATATTCCAAAAATCGATTTTCATCATGGAAAGGAAGTAATTGTTGTCAATGAGAAGGTCTTTCTTCTCAATATGGGAATGGTCTATCTACTGATAATTTTGAGTGGATGATTGGTCTTATTTCCTTGAAGCATCTCAAGATGAACCAAGTCGACCTTTCATTTGTTAGATCAAATTGGATGGATGTATTAAACAAGCTTCCATTTTTAACTGAGTTGCATCTATCTGATTGTGGCCTCTCGGGTTCAGTTTCTCTAGCCTCAGTAGTAAATTTTACTATGCTTTCTGTTATATCCATGAGTGGGAACTACCTTGATTCAACAATTTTGGAATTGCTTGTAAATATAAGCAGCCTTACATTCATTGATCTAAGCTACAACAGCTTAAACAGTATTCCTCTTGGTCTCAATCAGCTACCTAATCTGCAATACTTGAACCTGTATGGCAATGGAAATCTTACTGGCAATTGCTCTCAACAATTGAGGGAAGGTTGGAAAAAGATAGAGGTCCTCATTGTGGCTTCAAATAACTTTCATGGTAAACTTCAAATAACTTTCACTGCTCTTCCTTAAATTTATTGCCTATGACTTTATAATTGGTATATATTATTATACTATATGTTAATAGATGATTTTTTTTCTTTTCTTTTTTTGTTCTTGGTGATTGCAGGTAGCATTCCTGAGTCCATTGGAAGCTTCTGCAACCTAAAATATTTGGACTTAGGCCATAATAACTTGACAGGAAGTTTACCTCAATTTCTGGAAGGAATGGAAAACTGCAGCTCTAAAAGTTATTTGCCTTACTTGACTAATTTGATCCTGCCCAACAATCAATTTGTTGGCAAATTAGCAGAATGGTTGGGACTGCTTGAAAATCTCGTGGAACTAGACCTGTCATCTAACAAGTTTGAAGGCCTTATGCCTGCTTCTTTAGGGGCATTGTCAAATCTTGAGAGCCTCAAACTAAACAATAACAGCCTTCAAGGTCCCATCCCTGCAACTTTAGGGTCATTGCAACACTTGTCAGATATGTGGCTTGGAACTAACCAACTGAATGGGACTCTCCCAGATAGTTTTGGACAGCTTTCTGAATTACTTTACCTGGAAGTTTCTTTCAATAGTTTGACAGGGATTCTCTCTGCAGAGCATTTCTCAAAGCTAAGTAAGTTGAAACATCTGCACATGCAGTCCAATTCAGGTTTCAATTTGAATGTGAATTCCAGTTGGGTCCCCCCTTTCCAGATCTGGGACCTTGCTTTTGGTTCATGCAGTTTAGGTCCTTCTTTTCCAGCTTGGCTTCAGTCCCAAAAGGAGCTTGTGTCTCTTGATTTCTCAAACACTAGCATTTCAAGTCCCATACCAAACTGGTTTTGGAATCTTTCTTCTAATTTAGATTTCTTAAATCTTTCTCTCAATCACTTGCATGGCCAATTACCAAATCCATTAAATGTTTCTCAAGATGCATTGATTGATTTCAGCTCCAACCTCTTTGAAGGACCTATTCCTCTTCCAACCAAAACTATTGAATCACTAGATTTCTCCAACAATAAATTTTCTGGTCATATCCCACCGAGCATAGGTGAATCCATTCCAAGCTTGAGGGTCCTTTCTCTTTCGGGTTGCATTTGAGTGGAATTTCGTTTATAAACCATTACACTATTAAAATATTTTTTATTATTTATTTACTATTATTATTAGAAAATTGATATATTAAAAATAAAAATTATTAATATATGTAATTGAAACAATTTACTTCTTTGTAAGGTATGTAAAGTAAATCATTATTTTATCTTATTATTAAAATAATAATTTTGTTTTTTTTTTTAATATCCAGCCTAGAGACTGAAATGTTAAAAAATAAAATCAATTCCCCTATTCAAGTATTATTTTCAAAAATATTATAAAATTATTTATTTTTAAAAATATAAATTTTTAGATTTCTATCCCCGAGTTTGTAATGCGTGGATGACTCACGCCTGAGCATATTAATTATTACATCCAGCAAACTATTAATTATTGCAAATTAATACAATTGTATTTTTAACGTGGACTATCCTAGATTCCATAGGACACCTTACTTTTCTTGAAGTCATGGATTTTTCAAGTAATAATTTGATTGGAATAATTCCTTCTACCATAAATAATCACTCTAGCCTAATTGTTCTAGACCTTGGAAATAACAATTTGTTGGGATGATGCCAGAGTTGTTGGGTCAGTTACAATTGCTGGAATCACTGCACCTTAACCACAACAAGCTTTCAGGAGAGCTCCCCTCATCTTTGCAAAATTCAACAGGTTTGGATGTCCTTGATCCGATTACAACAGATTTTCAGGTCAGGTTCCTGCTTGGATTGGAGCTGCTTTTGTAAATCTTGTAATACTCAACTTGAGGTTGAATCTATTTTTTGAAAGACTTCCCTCCCATATTTCAAATTTAAGCTCCCCGCATGTCTTAGACCTTGCAAAAAACAATTTGATGGGTGAAATTCCAGTCACTTTGGTTGAGCTTAAAGCTGGCTCAAGAGCAATTGAATATATATCCGTTAAATGTGAATGCCAGCTCCTTGTATGATGAAAGATTAGTTGTGATTACCAAAGGCCATAGTCTAGATTATACAAGGACTCTTTCTCTTGTTGTTAGCATAGATTTATCCAACAATAATTTAAGTGAAGAGTTTCCCCAAGGAATAACAAAATTAATTCGTTTGGTGGTTCTAAACTTGTCCAAGAGTCACATCACTGGCCAAATTCCTGAAAACATTTCATTATTGCATCAATTCTCCTCTCTTGATCTGTCAAGTAATAAGCTTTTTGGAACCATTCCTTCAAGCATGCCCTCATTAACATTCTTGGGTTATTTGAATTTGTCAAATAATAATTTTCTGGTAAGATCCCTTTTATAGGGCAAATAACAACTTTCACTAAGTCAGCCTTTGTTGGGAAGCTTAATCTTTGTGGAGCTCCACTGGTCACAAAATGTCGGGATGAAGATCCAAATAAAAAGCAAAGTGCTACTGAAGACAAAAATGGTAGTGACTATATTGATCAATGGTTTTACTTTAGCATTGGCTTGGGAATTGTGATGGACATTTTAGTTCCATATCTTGTCTTAGCAACAAAAAAATCTTGGTGTGAGACCCATTTTGATTTTGTGGATAAAATTGTCAAATGGTTGTTGAGAGGAAGAGCAACCTATACCATAAATCACCTGCGAATGAGGTAAATTTTGTTTGTAGATCTTTGTATGTTTTATGTATCAATATAAGCTTTGGAAGTCAATTTTATCACAGTTGCAACAAATGAAAAGACTTGGCTTTTAATTTATTCATAGGTAATTACTTAATATATTAGTTTCGGGCATGGATGTTATACTCTTTTCTAATTTCTAATTTTATTCTATGTGATTTATAAAAAAGGGTCTTCACTAAGATGTGATTTTCAAAGGTTATAGCCTGTTTAACCACTCCAAAAAAAAAAAAAAAAAAGACCAGAGTATGTTATCCCTTTATGAATAAAGTTTACAATAACCCCCAAAAAAATATTAAAAATTATTAGAAGAAATTTTCAATTTCAAATTTTCAAATTCTATTTAAAAATATAATTATTAGTTATTTCTCTACT